>NW_013667308.1:238375-241211 GCF_000517525.1 Limulus polyphemus | reverse complement strand
CCTCCTCCTATTGTGGACTGAACAAAAAATTCCCAATGCTGCCAAGCTTTGGATTGAAGAGGAACATCTACTTGGGCTCTCCACCTTCCTACTATGTGCTGGATGCAAGTTCCTGGTGGATCTTGTGTTGGAGGTGCGCACATGCAGAAGCATATTCTTGGTATGGAAGCTCCTCTTCCCTGATGGTACTCGTTTTTGAGGTGAATGAGGACCCTTTTCCTACTGCAGACCTGATGTACAATTCCAGATGCTGCCAGGTTTTGGTTTATGTCAAACTCTCATTTACAGTCTATTGCACCCTAGCCACTCTACACCAGGGGGTCCCATTATTTCTGTACTTTTTTCGTTGGGTCCCTCCATGTTTCCACATGTTTTGGCAACACATTATTAAAGGGCAAAGATTATACCTGGCTCAGAAGTGGTGCTATCTCCCACAGGTGTGTTGTTTTTAATTCCTTTTCCCATGTTTTCCTTTGAGTGCTTCCTAAAGGGGGATCATCTTCTCCCTAGCTTTCCACCGGTTCAATGTGGGAGGTAAGATATCATATCAGAACTTACATTTTCCTAAACTGAAAAATGTATTTCCAATAGATACTTGCCTCCTCTCACATTTCCTACCTGTCCTCCCCACTTCTAGTATTGTTTGGTGTGATCTGACCAATCTCGAAGTGGTTAACAGCTGCAAGATTAGAGAGGGTGCTAGTTATGATAAGGGTAGTGTTGCACTTCTATTGGTGGAAGATTGCTGCATAATCATTTGCATGTTAGTATGCAGAAATAAGTGGGAGTTTCATGGCTAGTGGTGAGTGAAAATGTGCTGATAAAGGGCAGTATAAGTCAAGAAAAGTTTTTTGTCAGAGGAGGTAAATATCTATTGGAAATACATTTTCAGTTTAGGAAAATGTTAACTTTTTGATCTGGGTCATAAATATTTTGGTGAGAACAGGTGAACAACAACAAATACTTTCTTAAAACATATGGTTTAAGAATGAACAATCTTGTTTCACCTATTTGCTATTCCAGTCCAGTTTGATTGAACTACATTTATTAATGTGTCGGTCCTTCCAGTGTGGAAGGGCATCACAGACCTGAACTATCTTAACTGTTTTTTCCTATCCTTCATTATAAGAAGAAAACAACTGAGTGCTTAAAGGGTTGCTTAATCACTTAAAAATGTATGTTTATCTCGCATGTTGTGAAAATAAAAAATATATAATATAGTAATCGGATGTCTTAATTGTTGTTTATTTAGTAGGTGGGTGTGAAATTTATCAAGAATGTTTTGAAAAATAAAAACTATAAAAATAATATCTGTACTGTTGATGTAACCCTCATATTACTCTTTGATAGTCATATTTTGGTAACATAAAACTGCAAGAGCATAGAAACTGAAAGTGTAGAATTGTCTTTTGTGATGTGTCTTATGTATCAGTAAACTATTCCTAGGAATCCATAAAGTTTTATTTATTTGTAAAGCTAATTGAGGCTACTTTAGACAATCTAATGTGCTGAATGGGGAAAGTTGTCACACTAGAAAAGGATCATCACATTTGTTAACTTTTTAGATGTTCCTTGTTATCTTGATGATGGAAACTAATTGGATTTTTAGTTTTTATTATTTATATTATTATATTTATATGGTTATAAATAGTAAATTAGTGAAATTTGCTGTTGACATTAAATTTTTGAGTGTTTCTAGCTCTATTGAAGACTTTAACCCGATGACAACCGGCTACTAAATTTCTTAGTAGCCAATGCAAGTCTTGCTATATGTCATTCCAGCAATAAAACTAGTTGATGAAATTGTTTGAAACTTCATAGAAACTTTCATAAATGCACATAGTTTAAGAAACATAAAGCCTGTTACTTTTGATAAGTTTAGTTTTTTTGCATTATGATCTTTCATATCTTGGAAAATTACATTAGGAAATGGAATTTATAAGAAATGATTACAATATTTATATTTGTTCCAGATTTGGGCTTATTAATTTTTATGTTTTAGTACATTATTTTTAAGTCCACAAAATGCAAATTTTATCAATTTTTAATTTTTTTACTAATCACTCACTCTCCTTATGGTTTCAAGTAATATACAAGACCCGAAAATAGTATTTGTAAATAAACCTAAACAATAAATGAGTATTTTTATTTTTAACTAGGATTTCATGTTTATATATATGCCCTAGCCACCATACCTTGGATTTAGCTTTGCACCCACAGCCCTATAATTCCAAGGACAAGATGTAGAACCTTGTCTGTGTGGTTGGGGCCTGGATGAATCTTTTCATAATGAACAATATTGACTCTGTAGCTGGTTGGCCTTTACTACCCACATTGAGATATAATTTTTTGTGGGCGAAGACCATACCTGTTCCATAAGTAGTGCATACCTGGACTAGTGTGCTTTATCATATCTCAATTTTGCACACCTGTTTTTTTTTTTGCAAATACTTTCTGTGTTGATCTTGCCCTCACCAGCCCCTCCACTTTGTCAATATAGGATTCTATATAAAGATAAATATGTTTTGAGAAGTTTACATTTTCCTATATGAAAAATTTATTTCTGATAATACTTACCTCCGTTCACACTATCCTACCTTTCCTCCCTCTGACAGCCAGTGTTTGGGTCTGATAATCTTGCAAGTCTCCAAAAAGTGAATAAGAAAGAATAACTGGGAGCTGGTTATCTTTCAATTAGAATGACTTTTGTCAATATGAAATATAAAACAGGATTTAACTATAGCTGAGAATTTATTTACATTTAGTCAAGGATATAATGATTTGATGATAAGAAATTTATAGCAGACTTCTCTTCTTCTGTAGCTTTTCCCGTATC
>NW_013667308.1:232929-238258 GCF_000517525.1 Limulus polyphemus | reverse complement strand
AATTCCATTCTTTTTCTTCTGCAGCTTTTCCCATATCTATACGGGGTCGCTATTTTTGACAGCACGTTTCCACTCTCCTCGGTCTTCGTATTCGTCCCCAACAAGGCCTTTCTCTCTAATATATCCATCCATGCAATCTTTCCATCTTTTCCTTGGTCTTCCTCTCTTCCTTCTCCCCTCCACCTCCATATCCAAAACCCTCTTGCCTATATAATCATATTCCTTCCTCATCACGTGCCCATACCACTGCAATCTTCTCTCCTGAACTTTCTTCGATATTTCCCAACTAAAGTGGTTTCCTCGAATCCTCTTGTTTCTAATCCTATCAAGCCTCGTCACTCCACACATCCATCTCAACATTTTCATCTCGGCTACCTCTAATTTCTTCTCTTGAGCCTCTTCGACACTGGTTCTTACTTGCGACCTCGCTCCCTCATACATATCCTTCACCAACTTCACATACTTTTCAGACATCGTCTCCTGCACATACAACCCTCCCACCTTTCTTCTCTCCATCAGGTCTGCCAGCTCTCTACCCCTTCCTGTCATGCTTCTTACATTCAGCGTTCCAACTCTTAGATTTTGGACTAACTTCTTTGGCCGCGCCCATCCTTGACGCGGTAGCCCTCGCTCACTTCTCACAGGGGTCAGGCAAGATCCCTGCGCGTCACATTCATGGGATGCCCTGGCATTTTCCGAGGCTACATTCAAATGAACTGTCATTTTTTTGTTTTGGTAGGGTTTTTACGGCCAGATGCCCTTCCTGACGCCAACCATCCTCATTTATTCGGGCTCTGGACCGGCACCGAGTTGTGCTGGCTTGCACGCCCAGTGGCTGAGTTCTATACTTAGTTTTTTCCTTGAAAGCAAAAAATATATATATATATATATATATATAAATGTACTTACAAAAATTCATGTCATCCATGTTATTTGAAGTCTATGATTTTTCTATTCTTGTGCAGGTTAAAACAATGCATGCTCAGGGCAGGAAATTGACAGTGGCCATGCCAGGAATTGCCACTGTATTATTCAAAATGGCCACGATACCCACCCTTTGATATCCCTTTGACTGTTGTGCCCTTGCGATCTAAATTTGTATTCCATACCACAGTACAGGAAAAACCATTGGGGATCACAAACACTGGACTTACAACCTACAGAACCTACCTTATTATGAATAATATATCACACAAAATGCATGTAGTAGAGGGAGAAAAGTTTTTGATACAGTAAAACATTCATGCAGCTTGTTGAGCCATACCATACCACAGGCTCTTAGTAGTAGCAAGCAATTCAAATTGGTGCTCAAACAACAAACCCACAGAGCTTATACAAAGATCCATAGTGACAGCAGTAAGTGATGATCAAAGTTGCACATACATATGCTGGTCAGAGTGAAGTGCACGACTGTAAGACTCCTTGCATTAAATATGCTGAAAAAGGAAAGAGTTAAAAGGGAGAATGCTGTGAAGCTTTTATCTGTGGTGGCCAAGTGCCAGAAATTGGAACTTTTTTCTTCATCTGTAAATAAGTAGATTACATCCTGAATTTCAGTTGCAGCATAGTTAACCACCGCATAGCAGCTCATAGAATGGCTCTGAGTTTTTTCAAGTACAAACTTTTAGCTCATAGCTCTGTCACCCTAAACTAAAACCAAATGTTCAACCATTGCAGATAAATTAAAGGAAATGATAGGTGGATAGACAAATTAGAATGTTGAGAAGGAGTTGAGACCCAGAACTGATCATCCTCCACGGGGTAGAGTATCCACTGGAGAGTGAGAAACTGCCTATCAAGAATCAAGGGTAGATCAAAACTGGATCAATTTAGACAGATTGGTATTTGGCTGAAGACTTTCCCTTCACATGGGAACAATAAAAAGACAGGATTAAAACCCCGGAGTTTGGTGAAGGAATTATCAAATGGCATTTGAAACAGAAAGTTGAGAGCAAAAGTACAGAAAAAACCTGAGGAATCATCTGAGGAGCTCAATAGGGTGTAGCAAGGGAGTCCACCAATGGAAAATATTGGAGAGAAGAGCTTCCACAGGACTGAAGGTTTGCTCCAGGAATGAATCACTTCCAAGACAGGGACAACCAACTTTCAAAGAGGCGGGACCATGGATAGTAACATGAGGACAAGAAACAGAAGAAGGAGTGATCCCACAAGGTCATATACAATAAGAAAACTTTGGAGCCCTTTGTTCCATAGACAAAATCAAAGTGTCTGCTGACGAACTTTATCAGCTCAAGATACCAAAGCATAAAAAATTCCCAAGAAAACCACATCACAAAGAAAATGTGCAAGAAAGAGGTCCTAGTAAGGAGACTGAGAAAGGCAGAAAGTAAAGCAACTCAAAAAAGTATATTCCAGAAACCACAGTAACTGGTATGAATGGAAGAAAACCGAGGGCAAGGTGGAAAACAGGTATGTGCAAATTGTCCCAATAAAGCTTATAGGGTCATGATGGAAAGTACCACATGAAGATGAAGCATGAGAATGAACAAAAAAGATGAGTAACAGATAAAGACAGGAAGATGGAAGAGATCACTAAAGTATTGGGTAAAGGAGGCTCAAGCAACAAGGGAGCCCAAGTGTCAGCAAAATATTATTGGAGAAAGAGAAAAGAAAAAGCACATACCTATGGAATGCAAGCAATGAAGGAAAAATGAAAGGCACCAAATGTGTAATGCATAATGGTGGTAATATCTCTGACCATCAAGTATGTTTCCACTTACCATTACAGTATTGGATGATTCCTATAAAGGAGTTTTAAAAACCTCATGAGATATTAGAAACATGGGAAGATGAATGTATAATCCAGTTAACCTTATTGCCACAGGCTGCCTTTATTGCACATATCACATGGTGTTAGTGACTTACATTCAAAATTTTACTAATCTCCTTTTTGTTTGTTATACCAATTTGTATAGCGTAAAATTTTAGCTAATGATCCATATTTTAATAGTACATAAGTAAAAGTTCTTACTTTTATAAGGCAGTATTTTAAAAAATCCTGAATTGCCCTAGTATGACACATTTTCTTTAGGCATCTCCTCTTCTCCATTTTAACCATCACCCCTCCAATAAAGACTTCAATGTAAATTACTCTATATATAATTGTCATTGCTCAGGCAAACCATAATTTTCATAGTCTTCAATTTTGTTTAGTTACAGACCCCACTTGCCACACCCACCTGTAACATCTTCTCTTTCAGGATTTGTTAATAGTTCTCTCTTATATTTAATTCTACATTATCTATAACCAATAGAAAGCCAAGGTTTTCATCAATCAAATGACATTATATAACGTTTTCTGAAAGGAGAATTGTCAATTTCACTGTCATAACAAGCTTCATTCCCACGGGAAAGATAATTACTAGCTTGGATGATTTTGTAACAGTCCTTGTCACATAGTTAGAAAGCCAAAAATTGTGATATTAAAAAGAAATTGTCTACTTTTTGCATATTATTAGTCTATGTTTTTTGGTGCATTATTTAATTAAATAAAAATTATTTAGTGCATTACTACCATTAGGATAAAAAGTAGGGTTAAGTGTCTTTGACAATTGACAGGGAGAAAAAAGAAGATTCAGGCAAGTTCTTTATTTCTTGTTTTTCATGTTTATTCTTTAATTATTATTATAAAAGCAACTAGAATGTACAAATAGAGGTCTGTTTAGATTAGTTAAGGTTAGATTAATTAAAACAAATAATATAATAAAAATGTTTCACAAGGCATGCATGCAGTTAGCTTGTGGATAATGTAGTTCATAGCATAACGTGAGTTCCACATTCCCCATGTGATTTACAACTTATAATGGTGTGAATAGTAGTTAGACACAGTTCAAAGGGCAATAAAACAATGAAATTTAATTATCTATTAATGTATGCTGTTACGAGTTTAAAGCTACTTAGGGTAAATGAATGTAGTTTCATGTTACAATTTGAAGTCATTCTAGAAAGAAAAAAAGGATAATTTAGAATTATTTAGATTTGTTTTTTGGTCAATTTGACCAACCGTGTATAGAGTTAGGGTAGAGAAAATAACAGATAAAATATACAGTTTTACTAAAAACAAACATTTGAAATGTATTTAGGAAGTTTTAGAGATTACAAAATCAAATCTTAGATATTTGAGTTGAAGAAAAGTATTTCTAATCTTAGCCTAAAAATCCATTTGCACACAGATTATTCAAAACAAATACGATATATTAACGGACAAATCTTTTTTTAGTTTATATAAAATACTTCATAAAGAAATGATATTTAGTATCATTCTGTCAAGAAAATTAAGAAAAAAACCCCTATATGACAAATAGTAACAGAAAGTTAAAACAATAAGCACAAAAATTCCAGTATGGAAAAAAAAAACATGTCTGAAGACAAGTAGTGCCAAGAAAAGAATGAGCCAGTGCTTACAGGAATTACTGTACATAGAGGATGTGTTGCACTTCTATTGGTGAAGGGTTATTATTTAACGATGATTATAACATATAGTGGTGCAATACTTGTTGAGAAGCGTAGGGGTGGGATGTATATTCAAGGCTTGTTGTATGTGCAGAAATTTATATGGCAGTATATGCAAGATAATATATTTTGTTGGTGCAGAGAAGAGTAGCATTTTTGAATAAAGATTTGTTTTGCATAAGATAGTCACAGTTCTTTTAATTGGCTGCAATAAGGTATTGCGTGTGAGTAGCTATGAGTATGACACATATCATCAATTACATGCACATAAATGAAGTGCTTTCATTTTTAATATTAAAACACAATCACTGTTCTATATAAAGTATTTTTAAATTACACATGAGTGTAATATTTAATTTATACAGATTATGTATAAAATAAAAAGGTTTTCAATAAAATATAAACTAGTACCTATTTATGGTGGTTACCTGTAAATTATGAAAATTAGTACTATCATAATGATAATGCTAATCCATGTCCTGGACAGTCTTCAGCTTCCACAAAGCCAGAATATTACTCTATAACCTCAATGCTGAGTTAGATGTTTCATGCCATATTATGATAGTGATAGCTAATTGTTCTGTTATTCTATCAATGATATGAAACTGGAATCATGAAATGTATAATCATATTTCACAATTTCTGGTTTCACTCTGTTTTTCATGAACTGAAGCACCTCATTTTAAATATCCCTGAATAACTTATGTGCTCATTTGGTTTGACATAGCTCATCAAATATGTACTTACACAATGAAATCAAGAAATTTTTAAAGCTTTACAAGTCTGAAGTAAGTTACTATTTAACTAGTAAAAAAAAATTACAATTAGTATACTAGAGTAGACTAAATTAATTCCT
>NW_013667308.1:226771-232919 GCF_000517525.1 Limulus polyphemus | reverse complement strand
TGACATAGCTCATCAAATATGTACTTACACAATGAAATCAGAAATTTTTAAAGCTTTACAAGTCTGAAGAAGTTTCTATTTTAAACTGAAAAAAAAAAATTCATTTGTATCAGAGAGCTAAATTATCCTGCCTTTTAGTAAAGTATAGTAATCAGATGATCCATTGTGCTAGGGCCTGGTTTCACGAGTAATCATTTGTTGATTCTAGGTGCCAGTGGTTTTGTTACCTAAAATCATGTTTCTACACATTATTTATGACAGGCAATATCTCGCTAGATTTTCATGGTACTAATAAACAAACAAGATGTTTTTCAATCAATATTTCTTTGCTACCAGAAAGTGTTTCTGCCACTGCCAATAATTTGCAATGCAAGACATTTTTTTTTTATTTGAGTGATCATGATAAAATAAGTGTGGTGTACTTCATTCATTCAAAAGTTTTCTATTGTAATGAAAATTTAAGTAAACCCTCTTTTTGCCATCTTGTGGATAACTTCTTTTAGTTTTAACATCTTATATTTAAGGAAAAAGTTAACCCTATGTTTTTAAATCAATGACTAGAGGTTATTGGCTGAGTCAGCATAGCATTCAAATTACGTTGTCTTCACTCTTCAGCACTCTCAATAGGCTGTGCTGTAAACTTAAGTCTTTTTGAAAAAGACTGCAACATCAGTCTCTGTGACTCACTCTTCTTTAGTACCTATTAACATGTAGGGCAGGTAATTGATCATTTTTAGGGTAAGGCCATTTGGCCTTGGATTCTCTTTCATTTCCAAGGACACCAAGGCCTCAAAAAAATTCACTGAAGGGCACTAAGGCCACAGTACACATTAATGTTAATGGAATATAGATGAGTTTCCCAATTAGTTTAGTAAATATAGCATTAATTTATTTCACTGGGGGCTTGGGAAGATGGCCTATCCTTCCAGATTATGTTTATCAGGTAGGTAAGTATTAACTTTAACCAGAGACTTATGAAGTAACAGTACATCAGCTTTAAGATTAAAAAAGGAGGTATCACGCTGATCTAAAATGCCCTGTGATCTTAATAATGCCCCCCCCCCCTCCTGACCCCAAATGACATTTGACATGAAAATTGTATACAACTTTTAGGCATTTCTCTCCACATATTGATTCATCTAATTGTGAGGAGGATCCAACAAAATCCCTGGGAGGAGAAACATTTTAAAGGTTTCCAGGATTTGACCTCTGGTGACCTTACAAATCAAGAACAAATTTCAGGCATCTCTAACCACTTACTACTTTGATAAAAATCAGATTTACACATAAAGAGAACAAGTACTTTATAAGCTTTCTAGTTTTTGGCCCCTCCTGACCCCAAATGACCTTTGACTTAAGAATTGTATACAAATTTTATGCATCTCTATACATTCATTACTTTATCTAACTTTGAGAACGACCAAACAAAATCCCTGGGAGGAGAAGTTAAAGGCCTAGTTTCTAACAACAAAATTCAACTTTAACATGTCTGATTACTTGAGCAAGATTGATGAAAATTAGTTACACAGTCTCCAAACAGCAGCCCTTTGAAAATCTTGACAGACAGACAGATAGAAAGACACATTGCTATGATATACGGTCAACATTCTATTTCCAAACTATACTACTAGTAGTATTTTTTCACATAACTTCTAACATAGGTTAGTGCTGATGAACAGTAAACTCGGCCTACACTACATGGTCATAACCTATAAATTACACGTCTTCACACATTGCATTGCTCATCCCCTGCCAAATTGTATATTTGTGTCCTCTAGTCTTACCATTCTCACCATTAAATACAAAAATATGGTGCATCAACAATATCAATTCCTATAACAATCTTAAACACTTCAATCAGATCCTCTCTAACTCTTCTTTTTTCGAGAGAAAACAAGCTTGGAGATCTTAACTTATCCTTGTATGACAATTGTTCTATCCTAATAGCCTTCCTCTGAACCTTTTCCAACAATTCAAAGTCCTTTCTAAAGTAAGGATCCCAAGACTAAACACAGTACTCCAAATGTTGCCTAACTAATGACCTATACAATGACATTTTACCTTAGATTTGTATTCAGTAGCTCTGTAGATATACTCTAAAATCCTATTTGCCCTGCCAATAGCAACATCATATTGTTTGGATGGCAAAGTCATCTGCCATTTATTCCCCAAACTCACCAAATAACCAATTTCTTTTGTAAAGCTGTAGCATACTCCTCAAAGCTATAAATACCCAAAACTTTAATGTCATCAGCAAATTTAAATAATCTATTAACAATTCTTTCATCTGTGCCATTGATGTAAATCAAACAAAAAGAGCAAAGGCCCTAACACTAAGCCCTGAGATACACCACTCATGACATTAATCCAGTTTGACCAAACTTGATTTATAATAACCATCTTTTTTTTTCCCATCTGACCAGTTTTCTATCCAATGAACCAAAGTATTCATTCCCCACACCTTTTTAACAAACCTTTAATGTGGCACCTAGTCAAATGCTTTCTTAAAATCCAAATATACCAATTCAACACTCTTACTCTCATCTACATAAGCAGTAACCTCTTCAAAGAATGTCTAAAGATTACTAAGGCAAGACTTTCCCCTAGTTAAACCATGCTATTTAAACAAAATTTAAACTTTGTTAAATGACTCTAAGCCTCTTTTATCAGACTTTTACCACCATTGACTAATAGGACTATAATTACTGGAACAGTTTTTATCACCTCACTTGAGAAAAGGAATAACGCTAACCAATATCTAATTTTCTGGGCACCTTCCTACTATTCGAGGGACTTAGAAAACACAGAACAAGTGGCTCACATATCCAATCTTTAACCTCTGGGGGCTCAGCATGGCTAGGTGGTTAGGGCGGTCAACTCGCAAATTGAGGGTCGCGGGTTCGAATCCCCGTCCCACCAAACATGCTCGCTCTTTCAGCTGTGGGGGCATTATAATGTGATGGTCAATCCCACTATTGGTTGGTAAAAGAGTAGCCCAAGAGTTGGTGGTCGGTGATGATGATTAGCTGCCTTCTGACTCAAACTTTCTGTCTTTAGTCACTGTAACCTATTGCACTGTTTATCAGTGAGAGACCTATTTCCAGATGATTGCACCTTACAACAATGATCCATGCACCTCTTCTGTGTTCTCTCCCCTTCTTGCAAATTCCTCGCATTGCATTTCTTCTTATGGATTATGTGAGAGTCCCTTGCTTTTCTAGTTCTAAGCTACAGGGGAAGCTGATATGGAGAGTTCCTCATCAGGTGATGCAATCCCAATGGTATGAGACTGGGTGAAATGAACACTTCATTTAGGAAGTAGGGCTGAAGTGTTACCCATTAAAGTAATACATGACACCCCATTACATCATGAACCAAGCCATTCTCAGTGGATAGGTTCAGCTGGATGGGTCTTGAGTTTGGCTTGTGGTGTGTCTCAAAAGTATTTCTCCAGTATGTAATGGCCTGACTTATAGCCCTGTCACACAACACACATTTGATCGGCTATCTACCTGTACAATAATGGATGGTTGAGCAGTCTACCATTCCATCCACCTTAGCAGCCAGGAAAAGATTATTTTAGCAACAACCTTTGCTCTACCAATTCTATTGTTCAAAGAGAATTATTCCCTGTATGAGATGGGTGCGGTCTCTCACCAAGTACTACTCCACTGGTCTAACCCAGCCTTATGAGTGTCACATTCCATGACAATTCTCTTCTTATACTGTTTTCTAAAAGGACCTCATCTTTGTAATTTCTCAGCATTGGCCCCCTACACCATCTTCAGTGTGAGATTCTAGTTCTTGGTGGTGCAGGGAAGTGATTATCTATTTTGTTTTCTTTGTAATTGTTTTCATTCATTTGGTGTTGTACATTTCAGAAAAACTGAAAGTGAAAGATGGAAGACACCACTGAAAAGACAGGAGATTCAACATCTATAGCCACAAATCTTGAGTCAGACCCTGACATTCAACCACTGATTACTTTCAGAGAGCGTCTAACCAAGCTCCTGCATTCCTACAAGTTCCAGGTACTATAACTTTTGATATTTATTTTAGTGGTTACTGGAATATCTTGTTTCCTCTGATAGTGTATAAAATATCACACTTAAACAAGTTACATAAATGTAGAGGAATATCAATTGCATAACCTGATAAGAAATTAGATGTAAGATAAGTAGTTGAATCTAAAATCATCATTTACGTGTTAAAATGTTTAATTTTTGCAGTTATTCTAATTCTGTATGAATGCACATAAAGCAGTAACAGTATATTTATTAAATTGTTGGTATATGAAGGCATTCAAGAAAAAATTAAAATAATGCTTCAATAAATGCCTTCTGCTAAATACTAAACAATATTTAAAGTTTTGCTATAACTATTAACTTTTTATTATGGGATAAATTCATGCTTTGTATACAATATATGTACTGTTTGACTACTGAAACATTGTTTTAACCCTCTTTACACTGGCATCTTTTTTTTGCACATCATAACATTTTAACTCTCTCAACATGGGGGTAGGTCGATTTGACCCATCACATGATCTCTTTGTACTCTTTTAAAGTCTTTATACATTTAATACTTCTAACATCCAATATAGTGTGTATATCTTCAAACATTTGGCAGTTTTTCACTTAACATTATAAGTCTTTCACATACAAAAAAATTATATTTCTTAGTGAAGTATTTTAATAAACTAAAATAATAATTTGTGCAAAGTGATTTTCATGTTAAGTTTAACAATACTTTTCTTCATTTCAAAAATCTCAAAATCCCTAAAACCTCCTAAATACATTTCAAACATTTGTTTTCAGTAAAACTCTATATATTATCTGTTATTTACCCTACCCTAACTCTAAACGGGATCAGTCAATTTTATCAACCTCGTAACCACAAAAAAAAATTGAAATAAATCTAAATTACCCTTTTTTCTTTCTAGAATTACTTGAAAGAGTAACATGAAACTTCATTTGTTTATCCTAAATAACTTTAAGCTTGTAACAGCATACATCTATTTATAATTAAATTTTATTGTTTTATTGCCCTTTGAACCCTGTCTAACTATTAGGTCATCAAGAAGTTAATGTCGCTTGTGGAACACTTTCATTAACCACCCCCAAAGATGTGGATCATGTATAATAGCTAAATGAAGTGCTTAAATGTCATGTTAGTGTAGCCTATATAATGTGTAAAGTTTAGTATACTCTTATCCCTTATAGTGATGGCACATGATGAGACACACATTTGGCATGTAATGCTGTTTGAATACAAAAAGGGAAACAATGCCTCTGTAGCCACATAGAATATTGTTGCATCAGCGAGGTCACGTGACTAGTATCATGCCAAGTTTTTCTCTCGAACCTTCGTGAATTATCGGGAGACTACTAGATTGGGGGTAGTCTGGTATATATAAGATGGTCACAATGTGACGAGACAGTGAGTAATTGAACTGCAGTCAGAGAGTATTGTTGAAGTTGAGCACGTGAGACGTTCGTTGTTATAGCGTTTGTTATAGCGCGACTGTTGAAATTAAGTGTATTGCAAAGTTATATTCAGAAAGAATAAACCAGTTTTATTTAAGAAAGGACTTGTGTTGCTAAAGTTTCGTTGGAACGAAGTTACGGAAAATTAACTAACGAACGGAGACATAACAAATAGGTGTCAGAAGTGGGATGAAAAAAAAAAGAAAGAAATGGAAATGAGAAGCGGCAAATCAAACTACAGCTTAGCAGACTTGATGGCAGCAATACAAGAGCAGCAAAGGAAACAAGAAGAATGAGAAAAGAAACAAGAAAAGAAACAAGAAGAGAGACAACAGCAGTTAAAAGAAAATCTGCAACAGTGGCAGCTCGAACAGCAAAATAAACAAGAAAAAAAATTACAGCAGTTGTTGGAGGAAAAAGAAAAGAAACAAGAAGAACGAGAAAAGAAACAAGAATAGAGATTACAGCAGTGGCAAATGGAACAAGAAAGGAAACAAGAAGAAAGTCAGCAGCAACTACAGGAAAGTCAACAACAGTGGCAAAAAGTACAAATGGAAAACATTAGTAAATGTAAAAGCGAATTAGATACGTTAAAGAACGATTTTATTGTCTGTTACACAAGGAGGATACATTGACCATCGAAATCAGCCCCAGACAATAGC
>NW_013667308.1:215637-225771 GCF_000517525.1 Limulus polyphemus | reverse complement strand
TTCATGAAACAATACCTAAACATATAAGGAATATGGGAAAACTCCATAAAGAAGGTGTTTGGGTGTCTCATGAACTCTCCAGTGATCATCATTTCCAACATGTGAATGTTGCTTCATCTCTTATGGCCTTGGGGCACATCTATGAATTTTTTAGTCTTGAACATGATCTAAGATAAAGTCATGTTAACTTGGCTTCTTGGGATGTATTATTATACCAAATGGTGCAGTGTTGTACATAACTTAAAATAAGTCATAGTATTGTTCATTATTGGATGGTTAGATAATGTGACTTATGTTACATGATATATTTAGATGTAAAATAAAACATATATTTCATACCAGTAATTTTTGGTTGATTGAGAAAATATATGTATGTATATGTTGCTTTTTTGTATATATATATGTTTCTTGAAATTACTGTTATTTGCAGCATAACATTGAATTAAGGGTCTGTTAAATGTTGGATCATTAAATCTGGTTTATGCATCCATGGTGGTGTTGAGGAAGATATTTAAGCCTACAAAGATTTCAAAAAATAATTTTGAAGGTAGTAAAATAAATTATAAGCTATCAAACCTGAAACAACATAACTTATCGATAACAGGAGACCATATGCTCCCTGAACACCCACCTCAAGAAAAAGAAAATTCACTGTTTATTTTCCGGTAAATCATTAATTTCTCTCTTAACCTTTTATAAGGTTCTAGCCTTCACTACTGTTATAACTACTCATTCCATAAGCTTATTACCCTTGACAGAAAATAAAATTGTTGTAACCTGAGGTTCACCAGTTTTTCTTTTCCAAATCTTAATCTTGGTTCTTCACTCCTGTTATGTTCAGAATTCAAAGGATATTATCCTACCTATCCCCTCCAGATAATCTTGTAAACTTCACTATCATCACCTATTATTTTTCGTTTCACAAGAAGAAATACATTAAACTACTCCATAAGATAACCCTTCCATCTCCCAAATCATCCTAGTTGCAATTTTTTCAACAGATAAATTAGCTTTCTGAAAAAGGAGACCAAAACTGTACATTTTTTGGAATTTTTTTAAAGCTCTTATGCCATAGTTAGAAAGGCAGTTAAATTATGATAGTTATAGGAGATTGTTTGCTTTGTGTATGGTACTATTTTGTATTCTTATGTGCATTATTTAAGTGTATAAAAATTATTTAATGAACAAGTACTATTAGTATAAAAAAGCAGGCTTAAATTTCATTGTTCTTTTCAATGTGTACCACACATGATTTTTGGCTACATGTTGTGCATTGTTGTTTTTAAACAGATTTTAAAATATTTTAATGGGGCTATATGTGACATAGTATTGTGAAAAGCAAAATGAGAATTTATGTGTTTTACAAGGTTTATACTTTCCCTTAACTGTTATCACATACATCTACTAGATTCTAGTAATACACTTAGACTAAACATTCTAAAATATATAACTTGTTTGTCGTTAGCCATTAGGCTTGTTTTTGGCTTAAAATAGAGTGATTGCTTGAATTTTCACTAAAACATAAAGCAAAAGAATATTTAAAATGACATATCTCTAAATGTCTATTTTTTTTTCTTTATTTTATATCCTTAACATTTTTCTACTTTAAAGTATATATATGTGTGTGGGTGTCAAATAATATTTCTGACAATTCTTAATTAATACTGTATTTACTTCTGTAAAATTGAAATTAACCAAGATTTTTTTAGCTAACTCATTCTTCAGGAATATTTTGGTTATATTGACCTTCATAGAAATAAAAAAAGATTCAGTTAGTCCACTGTTTATAAATGTAAAATTTGCTAAATAGGGGTGCATAGTGCTTTAATAAATCAGATATTAAGGGGGCCAAATGTAAAATTTAACAGGGAGGGCCCACACATTCTGTGCTATGTCTCTGTGTATTACCAACTACTGTCTAAATTAATGTGATGTTATGCCTACCTTCAGTTTTTTCTGTGTCATTCCCTATTCCCAGTAAGATTTGCATCTTAGAATGCCAGGATCTCTTACCAATAAGCTAAGAAACCCAGCCGAAAAGGTGACTGTATTGCCACTGCATCTTTGCTTGTGAAAAATGTAAAGAAAGAACACAACATGAACTTTTATCATTGACTCAAAATATTTGTAAAAGCTTAGATTTCCAAATTTATGTGCATATTTGTTTCTAATGTGGAACATTTTGGAAAACTTGAAACACAGCAGCATACTTTTTTGTTGTAGGTTGGTGTTATCACACTGGTTATAGTGGACTGTCTGCTTGTTATCTCGGAGCTGCTGGTTGACCTCAATATACTATCAGTAAACAGCCATAGCTCTGCTCCACATGTAAGTATCTTACTCTAAGCATGTTCATAGATGAACTCCTGTAACTCTAGTAAGTATGTTAAATAAGTCCAAATTATTCAAGTAGATGCCCTGTACACTACCGTAAGTGTAATCCTGCTGCTCATGTAGATATGTTAAACTCGTCCCTATATATAACAAGCAAAAGTACCCACCACCAGTGACAGGAAAAGTTTAAGTTAATCTATCAATTTAAATTATTTCACGGACATTAAAAAGATTAATTGTGTTGCATTCTTGGTTTCACGCAGAACCAAAGCTCTGAGCTACTTATACCAAGAAAAGTAACCGTTGAGCATTTCAGTGATGCTAAGAAATGCTCAACAATAACATTTTAAATCTTCATTTTTATTCCTTAAGTTACATCACATTTTGAAATGTGAATGATAGTGTGATTAATTCCTAATAATTTAGTGTAGAATATCTTGCTTGTGAAATAAAATTTGGCATCAACATTATTCATGCCGGTTCTCCCGTCATTTCAAAAGTGAATGTTAAGCTTTGGCTGTGTGTACAACTTTTCAAATGCAGCATAAGAAGCAGTTGTCATAAATGGGAGACACATGAATGCTCAGACAGACACCATGGTTTGCAATATATATAAGCTTCTGCTTGTTATTTGAATATGATACTCATAAAGAATTTCATTCATATACATAATCTGGGTACTTTTTTAAGTATATGTTCTTAGAAGTAGTTTTCTTTCATTCCTTTAGGAGATAAGGAAATTATCATTTGAAACAAAATAGTTACAAGATACTAAGATTTTTTGTTCTTTTAAGGATTTTTTTTATGAATGAAATGCATATGGTCAAGTCACATGTCTGTAAACTACATTCAGACAATGCAAAAGAAAAATTTGTATGTTACACAGTAATTCATAATAATAAAGTAAATATAAAAGTGGTTGTTGTTAATTGATAGTTGGGAACTAGAGATGGTGCAATGCTACCTGGATTGTGCACTTGTGCATTGATAAATGTGCTGCAATGGGACTCCACAATTCTAAGGGTTAGAGCCAGTGCATTAGTTGGTGATAAAATCCTTTAGCCCATAAATAAATAAATTAAAATGTTATAACATTCTCTAAAAAAACTAAAGTTTAACCACAACTTGCAAGTTGGATGGTATACGAGAAACTCTGTTCTTTAACCCTCTTACTATGGGTAGGTCAAATTGTGCACTTCACAGCAACCTTTTAGAGAGGTGCATTAAAAATTTAATTAAGCTATTGCGTTATCAGTGTATCTGAATAGATTTGGCATTGAAACGTAGTTACTAAATCAAATATTAATATCGGTTTTAATTTCTTAATTTGAAAAGAAAATATTGAAATAAGTACTCAATTCTCCCTTTCTAAATGTGTTTCATGACATTTGTTTGCTGACTTGCCTATTTATTTCTTTAATTACCCTTCTTTAATGTTCTGAGGTTAAAGTGAATTACTCATTACTCTTTGTTTATGGAGGTGTAGAAAAGAAAGTTAGACCCACTTACCATGCCCACCTATCACATCATTTCATGAATAGCCAATAATTCTTTCTGACATTTGCTATTATTTAATGTAGTGAGTGAAGTGTAATGCTACCCTGTTCTCAAGAGGTTTTTCATTATTTTGCCTACGGATTGAAAGTTGTTGTTGCTGAGTTCAGGTCGAGTAGGTAAGGAAGTTATTTTAAGGCACTTGTGTCATAGTTAAAAGGTTAATTAAATTATAATTGTTATAGGAGATTATTTGCTTTGTGCATATTATTGTTTTGTTTTCTTAAGTTCGTACTTGAAATAGATAAAAATCATTTAAAGTACTAGTACCAACAGTACAAAAAGAAAATTGGATTATGTTCATCATCAGTGGGCCAACACAAAAACAAGAGGCCAAACATAGGTAATAAAGTTCTTTTTTATGTATATTTTTTATTCATTGTTATAAAAGTAACTAAAATATAAAAAAATTAGAAATTTACTAGATAAGATAATGAAAACCAATTCTCCAGGAGATATGCTCAGAAGTTACTCATGCATTATGTTATTCAATACTGTAACTTGAGCTTTGCATTCATCATGTGGTTTACAGTTTTTATCATGGGATTATTAATTAGACATGGTTCAAAGAGCAATAAAACAATAAAATTAAGAAGAAAAAGATGTAAACTGTTACTAGCCTTAAACTATTTAGGATAAATAATTGTAGTTTTCTGTTACAATCTGTAGTTATTCTAGAAAGAAGAAAGAGGAAATTTAAATATGTTTTGTATTTTTCTGTGGTGGTTACAAGGTTGTTCAAATCGGTGGAGTCTGTACATACAGTAGTTAGGGTTTAGAAACTAACATGAAATACGAAGTTTTACTGAAAAAAAATGTTTGATACTCATTTAGGAGGTTTTACAATTATTTATGTAGAATATGAAAACTGTAAAATGAAAAAAATGATTTTTCATTTTAACACGAAAATTACCTTACCCTTGATGCAAAGTCTAGGGCACACACATGTTACTAGAGCAGTGTTTCTTAGCCAGATTTGCCAGACGACCCTTCAAAGTCTAAAAAAAAATGTTGACTCAGTGCAGACAGTTCATGACTCCCCTGGAAACCTGCTTGCAATCCCCATGCTAGAGTGTCTGAAAAAAGCCAAGGCATGAAAATTTACTATAGCAACGTTTAATTGATGTTCATATTGTTGTATTTGTTTAGAAATAATCACTTATTGGCTGAGGCTGAGTTGACTTCAGTGAAACTAAAAAAAAAAAAAAAGCTTTTATTGTAATTAACAGAGCATTCAAATAAAAACACTGATATTGCTTTTTGATACTATGTGGCTGTTTTTCATTACTTTCTGAAAAGTAAATGGAGGATTCAAACTTACTTTTACATTAGATAATAGTTATTAATTTCTGAAATACAGTGGAGAAGTGGTGGAATTTTGACCCCCTTGGACCCCTTCCCAAAATTATTGTGTGCTAATATAATCTTAAATAATATAGTTATAAATTTCTTTAAAAAATATATGAGAATTTACCCTTGAACCTCTCCACTATATCCATGTCTTTTCATAAAACATTAAAGAAAACAAGTTATTAATTTCTGGGAGCTTGACACAATTATAAATTAGAAACATAATACAATCTAAAAAAAACAGTAAATTTACACTTTATTTAATACTTAAGTAACCAGAGAATTGACATTGAAAGCTACCAGTCAGTTGCTTTCCCTCTAGTCAGCAGTTCAAAATTAATGACTGGTAGATAGCCTTAGTAGCTTTACAATAATGAAGACAAGAAGAGTAAATTTGGTAGCAGTGGGAATCAGATCTGAGACCCTTAAATCATGAAGCATTCCTCCCACTCATCCATTATGTAGTTTTATGTTTAACCCCAAATAAATATAATGGCAGTATTTTGATTACTTGAATATTCAAATTAATCAAAAACCCTAATTTCAGTTAGTTGATCTTTTCATAATAACTGACATAATCATAATTTTGAATAATTGATTGTTTAAATAATTGAAAAAAAATAAAGACTAGTTGGTTATTTTCATGACATTAATTGATTAACTGAAATTATAATTAATTGATCAATTTTGGGACACTAATTGATACAATCACTGCTCATAGGTAATCAATTATGATGATTATTTGATTGAATTACCGAGCTCTATCATGGAGCATGATTGTATTAAGTTTCTTAGTTAGTCTTTGGTATTGTGGGATATTGATAGATAATTTAACCTACGTCTTTTTTGGAATTATGCTATCTATATGTTGTTTATTTCTATGGAGAAAAGTGAGGTGGCTATTTATTTTAGCTAATTCACAATTAAGTTTTTCTAAATCCTAAAATTCCTTACAAAGTCTAGGGCAGTAGCAGGTCATTTAGTACTTTTGGTAAGGTTATAGCAATCAGATATTAATGTTGTTATGGTTAGTAGTATGTCTAATTATTATTTCAGCTGATTTCACATCTTCAAGGTTCATTTTAAATGTTATGTAAGCTGGTATGTTTTAGTGAAATATTTAGTAAATGCTTTCATAAATTCAGTATACTAAAAATAACATAATTTATTTTATACATACAAAATCACCATTACAATGTTTTTATATCCCATACTCCTAACCAAATTAAAGAAAACTAGACTTTTTTTTCTAATTTTTGCACCTAATTAGGAGAATTAGTTACTTGTTAGTTATTAGACTTGCATGATCATATAGGCTACTAACCATACCAACAAATAGCTGTATTTCAGCTTCCTAGTGAACAAATGTTTGTTTTCTAACATCATTTCAGTATCTTGTAAGATAGAGTTGAGCAAATTAACTCATTTACAGTACCTTGCAAAAGTATTCACCCCTTACCAATAATGTCACATTTTGATGAAATACAAAGAATGTAAACTATTTTTTTAATGAAGTTGTTTTTATTCAAAACTCTAATGATCAAACTTAATATTGTTATGTGTAGAGGACGATAAATGTCAACTAAACCTGCAAAGAAAATATATAAATTGAAATTTGCTGATAGGATAAGTATTCAGCCCCCTAAGTCAGTACTAAGTGGAAGCACCTTTGGCAGCAGTTACTGCTGTGAGTCTTTTTGGATAGGTCTCTACCAGCTTTGCACAATGGGATGGTGTAATTTTTGCCCATTCTTCCTGGCAAAATTGTGCCAATTCTGACAATTACGTTGATGATCGTTGATGGACTGCAGTCTTCAAGTCTTGCCATAAATATTCTGTTGGATTCAAGTCAGGCTTTGACTGGGCCATTCCGAGACATACACTTTCTTATTTTGAAACCACTCCAATGTGGCTTTGGCTTTGTGCTTTTGGTCATTTTCCTGCTGAAATATCAATTTTTGACCCAGTTTTAGATTTATGTCTGACTCAAACAGGTTTTCCTCTAGGATTCACCTGTACTTTACACCATCTATCTTCCCCTCAATCCTGACAAGCTTCTCAGTTCCTGCTGATGAGAAGCATGCCCATAACATGATGCTGCCACCACCATGCTTGACATTTGGGATGCTGTTGACTGGGTAATGTGCTGTGTGGGGCTTGCACCAGTTGCAATGCTTTGAATTTAGACCAAAAAAGCTAAATTTTTGTCTCGTCTGACCACAAAACCTTCTGCCATGCTTTGTTGCAAACTTCATACGAGATTTAAGATGATTCTTTTATAGTAATGGCTTCTTTCTTGCCACTCACCCATACAGGCCAGCTTTGTGTAGGGACCAGGATATTGTCAATGAACACTGACTCCCATCTCAGACATGGAACTTTGAAAATCTTTCAAAGTTGCTTTAGGCTTCACAGTGATGTGGCATCCCTAACGAGTTTCCTGCTTGGCCAACTGCTTAGTTTGGAAGGGTGGCCTGATCTGAGTAGTGACTGGGTGGTATGAAGCACATTTCACTTCATAATGATGGATTTCACCATACTCAAAGGGATAATCAGCAACTTTAAAATTTTCTTGTAACCTTCTCCTGATCTATGCTTTATCCCTGACTTGTTTGGAAAGTTCCTTCATCTTCATGGTTGGTGTGTTCTATCACTATGTGAGTTGTGGCTTGAACAGATGCATTTACTCTGAAGTCAAGTAAAACGACTTTGATTACACAGAAACAGAGACCATTACACTAATTTTATGGCCTTTCAAACTAATCTTTTGCACCTGAACTGATTTAGGGTTGCTGTAGCAAAGGGGTTAAATACTTATGCAATTAAGAATATTCTAATTGTCTTTGAAAATCTAACTTACTTACATAATATCAGCATTTTTGTAGCTTTCTCAGTTTGGAGTAGATTGTGTAGATTCTAAATATAAAGTCCTATTTGAAATTTTCATGATTGCAAACTTAGATGGCAACAAAATCTGGAAACTTTGCATGGGGGGGAATACTTTTGCAAGATACTGTACATTGATCAATATTATGTAAAATAATTAATTTACTGCAGTTATCCTTAAATTGATTAATGTCACAAAAATAGTCAATGAATTGAAACCAGTGTTTCCAGTTATTACAATTTTCAGTTTTTCCAACTATCCAGGTAATTGAAGCATTGTCATTATGATTTATCATTATCATTTTTCAAGGTTGTTCAACTTCATTGATTTGTGTCATGGCTCACAAAAATAATCAACTAATCAAAATAAGTGTTTCTGAATATTACTGTTCTCAATTATTACAACTATCTAAGTCTCCTGTGAGAATAATCAATTATCAAATTACATTGGTTACCCAGGTTTATTGTATGGTCATCTTTAGGCTTTTGGATCTAGTACTTTCATGAAAGGGGGTAAGTGACATGTGTATGTGGTAGAAGCTTATAAATGGTGACTGTATAGGGTCTTCAATGATCAGAGCTAATTCTGATATGTTGTCTGTTGTACATTTGTGTACGTACGTCTCTTTTATGAATGTTTGGCATAAAAGAGGTAGGCTTTTGAGGCCAACTATATGAACAAGTTGGTAAGGCATATAAAGAAGAAGTAAGAGATACTTAATTTTAATACAAAAGAAAAAAACTGTAAGTAAATACATACCTCTGTTTACAATTACCTATAACAGGTATTATACTATAGTAATAGAAAGATGTGTTACAGAAGTATTAAAATGCTCTATACAAGTTTGTGTAATGAAGTGATGAGCATTTGAAGCTGGAGAAGTATCATCCAGCCAACTTTCTGTCCATGCTTTGAAAAAATAGCAAGTTGAGGGTAGCAGCTGTAACTGAATGAGGGGAATAAAAGAACCCAAAACTTAAACATCTGATGTTATAGACTTCTGAACAGACAGACTTCCTGGAAAGCATAAAATTTAGATGAAGTTTTGTATTTTTGACTTCATCATATCAGGTCTGCTTTTTATATGAATTATATTTATGGCTGTGTAAATTACCTGATTGGCTAACTAATGTTGGATCTTCAGAAACCATTGATTGACAATGAATGAAGGGCATCAGGTTGGAACCAAACAAGCCATAAAGACTAAACCAGAAAAAAAAAGAGGTCATCATGTTGAAACTTGGCAATAAAAGACTGTCATATTATCCTTGATTAATAACTGACAGTTATAACAATTGTAATTTTGTAAAAATTTAGTTAAAAGCAATAAAGAATTTATCTGTTAACCATGGAAGAAGTTTTAAGCTTAGCTATGGTTGAAAAAGTGTAACAAGTTGTGTACAGAACAGCAGCAAAAAAAGTGTTGTAGCTACAGTACACAAGCTGCCAAAAAGTTGGTCTATTTTTCACTACAAGCTACACCAGAATTTGAACTGCGTATGCATGACTGACACCATACCTTGCAGGAAGGATATCAGTAAACATATAATGCTTCCCTCTATCTGTAACTAGGAAGCCAAGTGATGATGTCATTGATGTATAACATGAAGATTAGAATAATGGTATATAAACAAAATCCATCAAAGCACAAAGTTAACAATTTTGTTTTCTTAGACAGTTTGCATTTTTCAAAACACAGTTTCAGATAATTTAATGTCCTCAAGGTTCCTTCTGAATCTTATGTAAATTGAGTATATAATAAAAAAAGGTTTTTCTGATTTCTTTTAGAAAACCACTATTAAAAAGTTTATAATCAGTTTTTTTTTCGTTTTTTTCACCTCATTATACTTATAAATTACATCATACTTATTTTTTATAAGTTATTGTCCTAGAAAAATAAATGACCAATTAAAAGTGAATCCTAGCAAAATATGTTCAATACTATGCAAAGCAGCCATATCATTAAGTTAATAACATCGCTGAATAAATGTGCATAACTATATGTATAT
>NW_013667308.1:208256-214788 GCF_000517525.1 Limulus polyphemus | reverse complement strand
GGTAGGCTACCTCGAAAGATATACACTCTTTGGTAGGTTACCTCGAAAGATATACACTTTTTGGTAGGCTACCTCGAAAGATATACACTCTTTGGTAGGTTACCTCGAAAGATATACACTTTTTGGTAGGCTACCTCGAAAGATATACACTATTTGGTAGGTTACCTCGAAAGATATACACTTTTTGGTAGGCTACCTCGAAAGATATACACTATTTGGTAGGTTACCTCGAAAGATATACACTTTTTGGTAGGCTACCTCGAAAGATATACACTCCTTGGTAGGCTACCTCGAAAGATATACACTATTTGGTAGGCTACCTCGAAAGATATACACTCTTTGGTAGGTTACCTAGAAAGATAATTTCATATGAATAGTTTACTTGAATTGGTCAATAACGAATGATATTAGGCCTTTAAATAAGAGATTGCTATTATTTTCTTGAAGTCAACTTATCTTAGACGAGTTAAATATTTTTTCAGATACTTAACTGTACTTTGAAAAGTTTAGGTCGCTAATTTTTGAATGCGTTTTTTCTTATCAATCCATCTGAATCACTTTGTGTCACTTCAAAATTAAAACAATATCAACGTTCTTCCTCGGTTTGTACATTTGATTTTATATATCTTACCTTTTATTAGTCCTCCACACAAGTTAATCAGTTGAATGCTGAAACCTGAGAAAGTAAAGTCCCTCTTTCCACAAGAGGTCAGGTTGGATTGAACTAACTCGATCGTCTGCCACTTATATACCTTGTCCGTCGTGACGTGCTACATTCTCGCGTGCTGTCACCGCTCCAGAAAAGTTTTCAGAAATGTCCATCTAGGTTAGCGGAGCATCTTCGTCTCGAGCTCTGGTTGGCGGTTCGTCTCTTCCCGCAAGCTTCTAATCGACATCCCAAGTGATTATGTTCTATACATCATAACCAGTTTAGAAAGATGGTCTACTTTTTGCTGTTCTTTTTCTTCTTCGGTTCATGTGTTGCTTTCTTGCTTTCTCCTACGCTCAGAAAACAGAGTAAAGACATTAAAGGTCATTCAACAGGTAATCTTACTTTCAAAGATGCCCTTGTTGTGATCCTTCAGGTGTTTTTACTGCAACCATTATTAGTTTCTGCGTGACAAAACCGAACATTTTTGTTCATCACTGGTACTAAAGGTGTCGCCCTTCACAGTCAGACAACTTATAGATCTCAAATCGTTTTCATAATATTCAAATCATTATGTGGCTGTTCTTTTCTCCAAGTAAAAATTCCAGAAGAAAGAAGTTCCAAGTTATCGATTTCCGAATCTGTTCGGTGTTAATGGATTTTTTGTTTTATGATTTATCTGGTTGTTGATTTTTCGGGATTGCTGAATCTCTTGAATATAGTATTTCAACTCTCCACGAGTTCGAATTTTTTCCTTAGATTATTTTTTTCTATTATGAACATTACATTTATTTATTAAAGAACTGTTAATCCGACAGAACTTTAAATCATTTAAATAAGTTCAAGATAACTTTTTATTTAAGTTAAAACTTTTCTATGTGAACACCAAACTTTGAACAACAAATTAGATGGTTCATAGAAGAAGATTACATTATTAAGTATAGCTCTCTTTCTAAAATAATGGTATAAAATTTTACCAGTTTCGAAGATAGGTTGCTGAGAGCTTATATAAATGGATTTTTATTATCATATATATTCTTTGCTTTAAACAAGTTTGAGTAAAATATAAATGTATTCACTTCAAAATCATTTCATGTTTCTTTTTTAACTTGCTTAATCAGATTTTTTTCTCTACACAAGATAGACAAACATAGCATTCTAAGTCATAAAAATAAAACATTCTCTTACTGATTCTTCTCATATCAAAACAAATGAGATCGAGTAGCGTGCAACGGAACGTAACTTTACTTTTACTTATATTTGTAACAAAAGAAGACACGTAGGCTATACTATAGTATCTTACAACTAGATAAAGGCTGCATTTCAATATATCTAAAGCTTTAAAATTTGACATGTTCTCAACAAAATAAAGGTTGTATTTATTACAGTTTAACATCTTACCAACCTTCAAAAGCTGTAGTAATTATCGTTTGACATCTTACTAAAATAATAAAAAATGTAGCTTTTCAATACGTTAAAAACGAGATAAGGGATGTAGTTATTATAATTTTATCTTCTTACCAACTACATAAAAGTTATATTCATTATCATTTTATCTTCTTACCAACTACATAAAAGTTATATTCATTATCATTTTATCTTCTTACCAACTACATAAAAGTTATATTCATTATCAATTTAACTTCTTGTTAACAAGACATAACCTGTGTTTGTTAGCATTTCAACAATTTTTTAAAAAGACCAAATTTGTTTATTAGGGCCTTATCAACAAGAAAAGGACTACTTATTGTCATTCCAACTTCTTACAAACAAAGTAAAGGCTATAGATATTAGAGTCTAAACATCTTATACAATAGGTAAATTATTAGAGTTCTGTGGATTGTGATTACTGTTGGTGGATATTTATAGGTATGGGTAAGCAGGTGGTGGTACCAATGCGTTCTGCATCCATTATCAAGGCTGAATGTTGTGTGAGGTAAAAGTTGTAGCTTAGTGATGAGTTGGCCGACGCGTTTCGTTGTTATGTCTGTAGGTTTACTTTCTTCTTAGAATTCTTCTCAAGAAGTCGATAAGCCGTCTTAACGTTGTTAGGGGTCTTGTTTAACTAAAATACTGCCTACAAGAAAATACTGTCACCAAAGTACACCAACATCCGACTATATATATATACATACTTTAGAAGTAATAACAACATATTTTTGTAACTAAAGAAAGTCTTTTGTATTTGAATTAAGTATCTACCTAATGAAAAGGAACACACAGATCCAGAAGTTTAAGGTGATCACTTAATTATAAATGCAGAAAGAGAAGAACTACATACTTCTCCCAAACAAGGTCATTGTTGTCGTTTTTTCATTAAAATACTACATGTTGTGCAAGAATGTTGACAGCTGTGTCCTTCAGTGATTGTTCACATGATATTTTGTGGTTATGGCCTCACCTGTGTTTCAATGAAAATGACTAGTCAGGTGTAATACTAGTAAGCCCTCACCATAAAATGTCACACTCCATGGGCTTTCACCTCTGTCACCTTCTCCGAAGGGAGCTCATCTAGGTTTTTGCAATTGCCCTGACTCCTTCACAACATCGGTAGGAGATTCTAACTACTTTGTGCAGAGAGGTAAGCATATCATTTCATATGCTAACATTTTCCTTACCTGAAAATGTATTTCCAATAGATACTTACTTCCCTGCACATCTTCCCACCTTTCTCAAAAAATAGATATTGTGTGCAAAGAGGTAAGTATCTATCGGAAAAACATTTTCAGGTAAGGAAAATGTTAATTTTGCTATTCTTCTCCATTTATTTGACATGTATGGTTGGCTTGTTCTGACCTTTTAATCTTTTCAGTCTCATACACCCATTCAGTTGACCACTTGATTACATTTCTTCAGTGGATCATCCATATCTTCAATTCTCATTTTAAAACCAATGCAGTACTTGATGTATATAGGGTTTTTGATCAACAATATTGAGGGTACGCTTCTGTCATCTCCTATGGTGCTGCAAGCCTTGGAGTCTTGTATACATACTCTGTCTTCCACACCTACCACCAATGACATCCTTTCTGCTTTAGGAATGATTGCTTCATTTCACAAAGGTGTTCCCCTGGGGTGCACTCACATGCATCTGAGTTGAGAATTGATGTTATGCATGCATATTTCTTCTATCACTCCTGTGTTTCTCCCTGTTTTGGTTGAACTAAGAGTTATGACACTGGATCTCCTTTTCTTTCTCATCCTAAAGACCTTCATCTTTTCACATTTACTTTCCTTTCAGTTGAGATGCTGTGTTGGGAAATTTGAGTCATTTTGGTTCTCAGATTCCTATGGAAGTAATAGCTTATTTCAAAATGTTAGAATATTAACATGCTTCTTTTGAGTTTAAGCTTCTTTTACGCCACCATTCTATGTCAGGTCACACATACATTTCCATAGTGGTATCTTATATCTACAATTTTAGGGAGGTACTAATTTTGGCAGCCTTTGGCTTCATTCTTAGCTTGTTCATTTTTGAAACTGTCACATTTCCTGGTGGGATAATAGTTTTGGCATACTCTCTTTCTTTAGTTTGTCAGCTTCTCCCCACAGAATAGGCTGGTTACCCAATAATTGATAACTTGTGCTTTGTTGGTCAACCATATCCTTCCGATCTTCTGATTTACAGTTCCAGATTCAAATTCTCTGACAATGAATGCCTTGAATAAATCTTGGAAGAATCTCTTCCATTATGCCTATACTCCTCTCAACTTTCTTTCACAAGTACATGCCATTATCAGTTTCTCCACTTTTGCCAGCATAACCATGGTTTTCCCTATTATGTAGAGTTTTTCATGGCGATCCAGTTCCATATCACCACCATGATAACATCTTCTGCATCATACTTGTGCATACCTTTTTTGTCAATGACATTCAATGTATATGGCTTTACAGCTGGCTAGCTAATCATTTCTTTGTCTGAGAAGCTGGATTCTTTTTGTGAGTGACTTGATTCCCTTGACAATCTTCCCTGGCTTTTATCAAGCTTGTTGGACTACCTTTTGGAGTTGATGCAATAAACAATATATCTTGTTTATCTCCATCTTCTCAATGAATTGCTTCTTTCATGATCATAGCTTATCGTTTTATCACTATAGCTGATTAGAGCTGCTTTATCTGACACCTTCTGATTCCATGGAAACTATCGTATCTTTTGTCCTTATTGTTAAATGACATGTCATTTTAATGGTCCCAAGTTCCTCCACATTGTTGTAATGCATCTTTGGTTTAAGTAATGCATTTCTTGGCTTCTCCCACTTTTTAACCTTTAGTGACTTGTTTGCTCTATCATGTTTCACTAAAGTAATATTTTATTATTTACAATGAACAGAAGATGATCTGGTATCTATACCCTTGATGCTTCATGCATTTAATTTTCCCAGAAGTCCTCATACCAGATCGAGTCTTTCTATCTACAAGTTGACTGCAAAATAATGTAATATTTGTTTCTCACTTATTATGTTACCCTTGACTGATCTTAATTCTTGTTCAAAGGAACATTTTTATGTCCTGTGAAGCTGTGTATTATTATCTGGGTCTTTCAGGATGTCTCTGAAAAGGTTGTTTATACTTTACAATAAATCATATTTCTTGGATTTTTATCCATTTACATTAATAAATTGGCTTGTGAAAGTGATATGTGTTGTTTACTGTGATGTTCATGAACACCTTACAGATGAATTTTGGGTTATATCTTATCAAATTTGTCATTTGTCATCCTGGTTGTAGTATCTTTTACAGACTTTTCTGTACAAGTTCAAATGCATTCTTAAAACTTATTTGCATCATATTTCCTCTGGTTTTGATTCTTTAAGCCAGATGGAATCTTTAATCTCTAGCAGATAAGTTATTTGTTCCTACTTATTTAACACTTTGGTCCACACCACTGTTGTGCACAGTAACCCATATATCACTGTATTACCAAACATCACTTTTAACAATTACAGGGTCATCTGGAGTCATGGATTCATTTCACTGAATAAAGATGATCTCTTTATAATGTGAGATTCTTTGTTTGCACAGATATGTCCAGTTAGAATTCTTGCATGTTACATATGCCCCCCAGGTTATCATAGATAAAATTCCATCCTCTGTGCTGGTTCTTCAGGAGAAGAGGATGCTATCTGGTGGCTGATGATGTTTCAGTGGTGGGTACCTTTTTCACCTCTTTGCACTAGGAGCACCATTGCAGATTTCAGTAGTGGGGAGAGACAACTTTAAAAGTAGGGTTGGGTTTTTAATATAAAAATAAATGTTTATATATAATCTAAAAGATTGTGAGAGTGAGGAAACACCTTACTGGGAAAAATCATTTATTGAGTGCTTTCATTTGGTTCTGTCTCTTATAAGGCTAGTCTGCTCCACTCATTTTCTCCTGAATTCAGTTCATTGAATCTACTCTGTTTCAAGAATTTTTTCAAATTTGCTTGATCACATTTTCAGTTGCTATGGTCTAGGTTATTACCTACCATATCTACGACCCCACATTTTAGTGACCCAGTGGTTGTTAAGTCTATTTGATTGCTTCCCTGATCTTAATGTGGGTATTCTTGCTTTTCATTTCTCAGAGAAAATCAGTTAGATTGTTTTAAATTTAAAATGTTTAGACTTACAGTGAATTTCAAATAAGTACATAACTCTGAAATAAATTTTCACACACTAACTGGGATATGCATGATTTCCATCACAAGTGCAACTATGAAATCTAGGTTATGGGGGGGGAAAGCAGAGATTAATGTTTGTTTTTTTGATGCAAGCACAATGGGTCATATGGAATAATGGCTGGAGACGGCTTAAATGGGTAATGAAGAAAAACTTTAATATAAGTTTACCATGACAGCAAATGTACAACGTTTCGACAAGGTTTTGTCATCATCAGGTGCA
>NW_013667308.1:200916-208088 GCF_000517525.1 Limulus polyphemus | reverse complement strand
TGCACCTGATGATGACAAAACCTTGTCGAAACGTTGTACATTTGCTGTCATGGTAAACTTATATTAAAGTTTTTCTTCATTACCCATTTAAGCCGTCTCCAGCCATTATTATTCTCAAAGTGGGTTCCTCGTCATCGAATTTGGGTCATATGGAAGTTGAGAAAATGGAAAAAATATGGGTAAGTTTTTGTATGCTTTGCATTGTGTCAAGGACATTCAGAATTTTAGCTGAATGTTGGTTGATGGCATGTAAGCAACTTAACAACCAAAGACTTTTCATATTCCAGAGGTAAGTACCTGTTTGAATTTCATTTTAGCTATAAAAACTTAGAAAGAGTTCTCAAGTTTACTCAAATACAAAACCAATTAAAGTAAGTGGTATGTGTGAGCAGAATGTTGACTGTAGAAAGAAGTTATATGTAGGTACTACATTAGGATTTTATTGTTGGGTTCCACTGTTTGTAGAAGATAAAATGCAATCAATGCACAAGATGAAGTAGAGTTGGAGTTTTGTATATGGTGTATCACATGATAAATTCCATTCAACTCTTATGTTTAATTGGTGATTTCAACTCTGAATGACTGATTTCAAAGATCAAACATGCACTTTTTTACTTATGACTTTTTCTTAAGGAAGCACTGACATATAAAATTAGGCAAATTTACATGCTTGAGGAAACACTGTTAAACACTTTCTATGACCTTCAAGTTGAGCACAAAACAAATGTATGATGTCAAAATCTCTGAAAGTACACTTTCAGTCATATATGTCATATGCATCATTAATGCAGCAAAGATAAAGAAATATATAACAAAAACTGTTTAGTACCATAACTTTAAAAAATTCAAGCTATGGAAGAGTGTAATATCAACTAGTGTGCTAAATTTTGTGCTGATATTGGCTTTAATGGTGAAGTGGAAACAGAATGAAAATAAACGACTTTTATTTGTAATCATTTGCTACAGGTTAATTAGTAGAAAAGAGGTTAAGCTTTTGATTTAGGCTCACTGTGAAACCTTAAATAAAATGTATGCTAAATGGTTCACAGTGTTCTGATATATTTGTGTATATTGTTTTAGGGCATCTATTATGACAACAAATGCTTTTCATTGTAAATTAAGTATATGTGTAAATTGATCAATTTTTTTATCAGCAAATTGCATACCCAGCTCTGCCCTTGCTGAAAGCCCAACAGATCCAGCAAAAGTCTACAAGTAAAAGTGAAGTCTCATTGCACAATGGGCTTTCTTTTTGGAGCTATTGTAATGCATTTTAAATGTCTTACCTAAAAAGTTTTGCAAGTTATTTTAAGGAGACTGCACTCCTCTTTTTTGTCTTGAAAACATGGAAAACACACACACAAATTGGCTAAAAATGAGCAAAATCTCTGAGAGGATTTTCAATAGCATTAATTCTCCAAGACAGTTGTTTTAAGACGGGAAATAGATCGGAAGTGAGGAGATGTAGCACTCAAGACGAGAAACTTGGTGGAAATAGCTTGTTCAACATAGCCCATTTCACAGTAGGGTCAAGATTTCTACAGTCTGAATTTGGTAAATTACTGCAATAAATTTAGTCTTGAATTTTGCTTTAACAGAAAACTATATTCTACAACAAGAAGTAAGAAATATCCTAAAAAAATATTTTAATTATGAAATACTTCTCTAATTCAGGCTTAAGTGCTTACTCTAACCCTAGTATAAAGCAGAAGTTAAATGGTATGAACCAGAAAATGTAAACAGCAGCAATATCTTTATTATCCACATCGTAGATGGATATTTGATTATTGTATATTTTGGTTATTATGGGAAACAAGTCAAAATGATGAAAATTATATTTACAATCTTTTACTTGTAACATTTTTGTCATGGTGTGAGTTCTGACCAAACTCAACTATTTAAAATAGCTACTGCAGTAATGATATTGGGGTTATTCTATAAAATATTTTTATTTTTCAACATATAGGAAAGTTTAATATGAATTTGGTTTGCTTTTGGACTACTTAGTTGACATGCCAAGTTTTCTCTGCATTAGTCAACTTGTTTAGGAGGAGATATGTCTACAGACAAAAAGTATTCCTTGATATTACAGTAGTATGGCTTAATATGTATAGTGCATATGTGAAGAATGTCTGTACCCCAATTTTTATATTCAGCTCTATCTCGCTTTGCTTGCCCAGCTCAATAAAAGCTTAACACTTAAGTGTTTGCATGTGTGTGTGTTGAAATGAAGAAGAACATTTTTCATGTTTTTTCACCAAAATATTATATCAGAAAACTGTAAAAGTAGCAATAGAGTAATGTTATCCTGTAATTAAGAAATTTGTAGGTATATTCTCTAGATTAAAAAAGTAAGGATATTTGATTTATAGATATTGTTTCTCCTATCACTTTTAAGCTTAAAATTCTTGAACAATATTTGATAAAAACTAGACAGTTAAAATAGCTGATCATTGTATAGCCAAAATGCAGAAGTTTTCTCTTTTGGCATGAAATACTTTACTACATTTTCACAAGTTTAAAAACAGTACAGTAATATTTTTGCATTTTACTTATAGTGAGTTAAGTTTCAGTTTTAAGAGGTTACATAGCTTTTAAACTTATTACTTCAGCCAGTTTGAGCTCTTCAAGCCTTGGTGATACTTGTACATCCTGGAGATCAAATTCTTTGAATAACATGCATTCTTCTCTGGCAAGTACTTGTTAGTTGAAGAAAACATTTGTGACATTAAACTATAAATTAGATGTAGCTCCACTGTAGAACTGCCAAATATTTAATGAGTAGCACTGTTTTTGTATCACTAAAATAGTATTGTTCACAACACTAATAAAAATGGATAAACAATGCAAATGTTACTTTAAGAACTCTAAATACATATTAATTAGTACCAAGACAATAATTAAGATGATTACCAAGTATCTTATTCACTAGGCATCTAGGGCCTGGTGATTAAGGTGCTCAACTTGCAATCTGAGGGTTGCGGATTCGAATCCCCATCACTGAACATGCTCGCCCATTCAGCCATGGGAGCATTATAATGTAATGTTCAATCCCCCCTATTCATTGGTATCAAAGTAGTCCAAGAGCTGGTGGTGGGTGGTGTTGACTAGCTGCCTTCCATCTAGTCTATCACTGCTAAATTAGGAATGGCTAACACAAATAACCCTCATTTAGCTTTGCCCAAAATTCAAAACAAAACAAACCACCAAGCATTTATATAGAAAATTACTAACCAACTTTACTGTTTTATAATATCAGTACCTCTGAAAATTGTAAAAGTACTGTTAACTAATTGCATCCTTACAGTACCACCCCTTTAGAGTACAGCTTTAAAGTTGTAGTGAAGAAACTAAGATTACTAATTATGTACTATGCATTACCATAGTATTACTAGAGTTACTATAATGAATTTTAGTAGGGGATGCTTAAAGGTTTGGTAAACTTTTCTCCTTTGTTACATTTAAAACTACTAATTTAGGTTTAACCAGAAGACTTTTATGAAACTGATATTATTTCTTTTTTGACCTTTAGCACATTTTGCTACCTTAAATGAGTACTAAACACCTGTTAACTTTGTTTATTTATGCTTATACATACTTTGTCTGTTTCCCTCTTTTGTGTTTTTGGTTCCACTCACAGTTTCTTAAGTCTTAGGTTTAGTGATATCATAACACATTTTCTTTTAATAGAAAATTGCAAAGAACAATAATGCTGGTATATAACTTTGAAGAAATACAGCTTGTATGATGCTAATTTCAGTTACTGGACTTTCCCTAATTCATATTAAAGTTAAGCACTAGTGTTGATTTCTTCACTTTCCATACTTGACACCATTGTTACTATTTCTTGTGTAATATAGTACAGGCTCTTAATATTTTTGACACTATTTGTATACCTTTAAAGAATTATTTAATCAACTTCCAAGCATACACTGTATATGTAAACTATAAATCAATCAGTAATGTGCAAGCACAACCTGTATATCTAGTGTATACTATTATTTGACCAATCTTGAGATACTAATGTTGCATCTAAATGTTAACAATTTTTTTAAAACATTCAAACTCTACCTCTGTATCTCACATTTGAAATATTAATTCTGTAACTTCCAGACAGCCCTGTATGTATATAAATGTTAAATACTCGTTTTATTAACCCCAAGTTACTTTTAAACTATCAATCATTATTTTAATAACTTATATATTCTAGCTGAAATGTATATATAAACTTGAAATAATGTCTAACAAACTTGTAATTGCTCATTTTACATGTAAATTTTAAATCATTGTTATATCAATCTACAGACAATATTAGGATGTATAAACTTTGTATCATTTTTCATGAATCCATCAATACCATTATGTCAAAACAGAATTATTAATTTGCTTAACCTTTAACAATACTTGTACATGTAACATTTGCATTAATAATTCACAATATGTCAGAATATTTTTGTTTCATATCATTACCTCAACAATCTCAAAATATGTAATTTCCAATACAGTACATTACCTCCACTCACATAAATAGCTATTCTCGTTCAGTGTTGCTCTTCTATGTGCAAAAAAATTGTTTACACATTCCTCAAGCCTTTTATCTCACCTACATTGGAATTGACTGATTCCAATGCATCTCTCATGCAAATCATAATGCATCAATCCTCCACTAATAAATGTGCGACATAATCTCATGATGCATATGACTCCCTCTTTTAAATTCTACCCGAACTATCACTTCTTGTTTGGTAGTACTTGTGTTCAAACGTTTTTTCTTTTGGTGCTGTTTGTGTGAATTGTTTTCATGGTTTTAAAAGTTTCATTTCCGAAGTGACATTTCTTCATTACTTTTTTTTCTTTACATTGAAAAAATCTTTTAATTTAACTTCCTTTTGCAGTCTTTATTTTTGTTCTCACACTTGCATATTTTTCATCAAACACTTTTGTCTGAATTATGTATTTCTACAATGAATTCTTTGTAGAATAACTTTGGCTGTTATACCTTTAGCAATATTTTCACAGGCTGCAAGCGGGAGAGACCCATCATTGAACTTCTCTGCTATTATCTGCCGTGAGATTGATTATTATATGGGACAACCTCCTTCTCTTGAAGTTGCCCCACTAATCTTCCTGAACAAACCACACCTGTTTCGGCCAATGATGCTTTGATAGCCACTTTTACACCACTGGATTTTGGGGCATCTTTCCCTGTCATCTTCAGCTCTCGCTTTACACACATGGTTTCACCATTGTTGGGATCTTCTGGGTCACGATGCAACCTAGTCCCAGATTCATTTGTTGCCCCTTTCTTTTAGGGATTTATGTATGGCCCTTTGTTCTTTGGCGATATGTTTTCAATGATTTATCCGAGACTTTGGATCATGTGTGTAATCTGTGTGTTAACCACTTTACCCTTTCCTCTTTGGTTGCACATTTGTTGCAGTTAGAGCCACAACAAGTCCCTATTCCTTTCCTGTCCTAGTCCTTATCTACCCTTCCCTGTTCCTCCTTCCAGGGGTTTCTCATCTTGTCATTTTATTCAACATCGATGGGCATGTTTTCAATGATTTATCTGAGACTTTGGATCACGTGTGTAATCTCTGTGTTAACCACTTTACCCTTTCCTCTTTGGTTGCACATTTGTTGCAGTTAGAGCCACGACAAGTCCCTATTCCTTTCCTGTCCTAGTCCTTATCTACCCTTCCCTGTTCCTCCTTCCAGGGGTTTCTCATCTTGTCATTTTATTCAACATCGATGGGCATGTTGCTTACAGTACCACAGACTAACCAGTGGGAGCTTGACTGTTTGATTTTGTTACCCTTTGGCGATCTCTCACTACAAATCCACAGGTTCTTCAGGTTTTATCAGAGGGACTTGTTCTACTATTTCTTGACTCACCTCCATTGTCTCAGGTACCTTTTCCTTACCCATGATTTGGGAATCTGCCACCAACTAACATTTGTCCAAGACAGTACAAGGTTTTCTCTCTCTCTCCAGGCTTTTATTCTAGGATGTTTGTTGTCCTCATGACAAACTGGAGACTGGGGGCCTGTACTAGGTTGGTCCCATCTCAATCTAATTTTCAATCTGCCCCATTTTACCTTGGAGTCATTTCTCACCCTTAGGTGAGATTTTTCTCCAGGTTTATAGATGACCAGGAGGATTGTCACAAATGCTTATATGCATATCCCAATATCTCATCACTCGCAACCCTTTCTTTGGTTTGTTCTCCATGGGGTGGTATGTTTGTTTCATGCACTGACCTTCGGTCTTGCTTCAGTCCTGTATGTTTTGACAGGTGATCAGAACATTCATTAGTTACATATGCTCTAGGGTTGTGCTTTCCTCTTTCTTTGGACAACTGGCTACTGTTAGCTTATTCCGAACAGGAGTCCTGTTACCCTTATCAGCTGCTTCTAGAGGCAGCTATAGTGGGCTGATTAATTAAACTGGAAAAGTCCTTACTATAATAATGAAAGTCTTCCGGATATATCCGGAAATCCAAATATTTCTAAAAAATCCTGAAAACCTCCAGTTTTCTTCTGGAGAAACACATTTTTAAAAATTATTTATCAGATTTTGGTGTTCCATGCCATAGATAAGTGTTTATGCAATCACGCGGTTTGTTTACATTCGGCGACAGGGTGCCGCCATTTTGTAGTCTCGCAATGCTTGCTGGCGTATACAAGGAAAGAAGAAAAAGCACTGCCAAGTCCAGCTCCTTCTAAACATGGATCAAAACAATCAGTGCACACAATTGCTAAAAACATTAAAAAAACAATATGGTCAAAGAGGGGAGTTAGCAAGAGAAAACGAAACAGTGAGGATGTTGAAAAACCAAGGAAGAAAAAGAACTAGTGTTGTTGGTGTCACTGTCACAGCTGGTTTTCTCTTTCATAAGCAGACTGTCTTGTTTTATTAATATAGAACTATGAACTTTTTACAGAATTTGCAGTTCATTCCATGGTATATGTATAATTCAGTGCTTTATTGATGGATCTGAAATCCTTGAAGTGGCATGGTTATAAGAAATATTCCTTTTGTGTTTTCTTCACTTCGGTATTGTGATAACTGATAATATTTTATACTGAATGAGCTCAAATTACAAGAAAAATGTGGCTGATTGATAAGATCTTTTGTAAACTAAATGAGTTTGATTTTACAATAAATATGTC
>NW_013667308.1:188790-200124 GCF_000517525.1 Limulus polyphemus | reverse complement strand
TAACTTGTTTAAGTGAATTTTAAGTACTAAAATGCATCAAAATGCAGGATTTTTACTTGGCTTCAATTATTTTTAGGAAAGGTACACTTTCATCTCTGTTACTATGACCTATCCAATATCTTGTCCATTTGGGTGTTTTTCTTTTTCCACAGCCACCTCAGTTGAGCCCATCCTTCCCCTCTTTAACATCATTCGATGGGTTTGCAGTTCTATTACAACTCGCAAGGTTCTATCGCCTTTGGGGATGTGATCTTCCATAGTATTCCTTATCCCCCTAGGTCAGATTCACGTGCGGGCCTTTTCATGGGATCTTCCCAACCAGTGGAATCTCAAAAGGGATCCTTTGTCAGCTCTTATTACCCTTCCTCCTACCCTTGTGGACAATCGGCATTCGTGGCTAGACATGATTCATACGTAGGCAGGTGTCCCACTTCCTTCTCTTCATCCAGATTTACACATCTGTGGACACATCCCTTCAGGAATTGGGGGTGTGGGTTGATGAACAGGAAGATTTGGGGTCTTGGTTTGTGGTCGAGAGGTCTTCTCATATCAACATCCTGGAGCTTCTCACTTTTAAGTCTTATTTTGGTTCTTTTTCTCCATCTGGCCACAAATCGTCTAGTAATGATCCATTCTTCAGTGGTTGCTTTTCTCAATCCCCAGGGCACAGTACCTATTCTCAGTCTGTCAGTATTCATAAGTTGGATCTTTTTTTTGGCCCACATGCTTAATATTCATATCATTGCATGTCATGTTCTGGGTGCTTTCGCTCTTATCGTGGATTGGATTCCTGTCCAGACAAAATCTAGCCAATAGAGTGGTCTCTTGATCCTTTTCTTTTCCAGTGGCATTGACTTCAGTGGGGTACTCCTCACATTGAGGCTTTTGCTATGTCCCTTACCCACAAATTATCTTGGTTTTGGTCTCCATTCCCTTGTCTTCTTGCTCAGGCTATCAATATTTTCAGCCAAGATTGGCTATCCTTTTGTTCTCTTTCTTCTCCAGATGTTTTCGCTCATCCTTGAAATTCCATGTTTACTCCTTCTCTTAGCTCATTCCTGGCCATTTTAGCTGTGGTTTCTGTGGCTTCTCCAGCTCCAACTTCTTCCTCCGTTATCTCTTCTTCTGACTCTATCCCTTCTTCGCCACCCTCAGTCACCGAGATTATGTTGCACTCCTATTGGTGGAGGATTGACACGTTATGATTTGCATGAGAGATGCATTGGAATCGGTCAATTCCAATGAAGGGGGTTGAAAGCTTGTTACATGCATTTTTTTTTCATATAGAGGGCAGCACTGAATGAGAATAGCTATTTATGTAAGAGAAGGTAAGTACCTATTGGAAATACATTTTCAGTATAGGAAAATTATAACTTTGGTATCATTGGTTCTTTTTCACCTCCAGGTTTTGCATTACCTGAGTATTTCCATTCTTAGTCTCTTCATAATTGAAATTGGAGCCAAGCTTTATGCATTTCGATTGGAATTTTTTCATCACAAACTTGAACTTTTTGATGCTGTTATTGTGCTGGTGTCATTTGCTCTTGACATAACCTTCAGAGACAAAGAGTCAGCTGTCAGCGGTGTAGGGCTACTAATCATCCTTCGTTTATGGCGAGTTGCACGTGTGCTGAATGGTAAGCCACAGTCTTCATGTACTTGTGTTTTTCACCATAGAAATAATATATATATATATATATATATATATATATATAGCTATAAACTGTCATATAGTTTTTTAGATACTTTTTTTATATATTGAGAAACAGAACTACTAGACCAGGAATTATGGACATTATTTCGTGCAGTAACAATTATAAATGTATCTATGAACTTATATGCAGGTTGTTTGTTGTGTTTCCCAAACTAACTATGTAGCTCTCTTTCTACTCTTACATCTTTTTTGGGCATGAGACCAATTTTATTTGCAACTATAGATGTGAAGTAGTGTCCAAAATTTTTACAAAATTTCAAACTGATCCTTCACAAAAACTTTTAACTTGTCCTCCAGGGATTGTAACTGGGATTCATGTTAAGTCCCAATTACAAATGTGAGATTTCAAAGAAAGACACAATTGCAAGTATGTATTTTCATGTATATGTAAAATTAAACAAAACAATAGTTTTTGAATATATCACTCTTAGAATGTACATAATATATATATATTAATCCAGATAAACACAAAAAAAAATAATGTGACTTCAAATTACAACCTTAATACTCACCAAAAGGTAAGGTAGTTCTCCATTAAGATGTTAATATTTGTCACACTTCTTTTGGATCGATTGTACCATTCACATGTTCCAGGAACATTGTTTTACCTTCAGACATCATAGGGAATTCTCATAATGTTTAAATGGATCTCCACAAAGCTAGAGGCTACATTTGGATGATTTAATAAAGAAAATACTTTCAAGAGATGAAAACACAACTATGGTTTTATGAAAAAGTATAGAAATGTACATTTGATGACAAGGTAAAACAGAAAAAAATGCTTAGAGCTGAAGCTGACTCTGTTGGGCCGATTATATTATTTTTTTGCTATTAGAGTTGGCCCAAAGGCTTTCTAGCTGGCCATGGCCAATTGAACAACACAAATTTTGGACCCTGGTGTGTATTTTTGTAATGTAACTTAATAAGGTGAGTTGCTTTGCCATAATATTGAAGAATGTGGACATATACAAGACTCAGGGTGAGTTTAAAGAAAACTCCATATTTAAAACGATATTTTAGAATCTGCTGTAATATGGGAATAAAATTTCACCAGAGGTACATTGAGAATTATAAGTTTTACTCAGGAAAGTTGGAACATTGTATAGCGTGTTTAAAAACTCTATTATTCTGGATATGAAATTATTTTTCTCACAAACTAAAATTGCTTTTCTTTCTTGTTTCTCTCTATTTTATCATTGTAAGATTGATGCAGTTTCAGAATAAAATGTGCATCAAGTGCAAAATATTATAAAATTAGTGAACACTGTCCAAAATAAATAATACTTCTATTAGCCTTATTTAGGGTAGGCTTGATGTGCTGATTGAAATGACAGAAAGCATATTAAATGCATCCTTTTTGTGGCATGCCCAAACATTCTGAATTAAACTTATGATTCTTAATCTGCTTATGGTGACTTCAGTTCTCCTAGGACAAGTAGATTTGAAGATAAATCATTTATTCATTTTTTTATAATTACCTTGTGTTATCCTGTGGACATAGTAACTTCCATTAAGTTTAAGAATTGGCTCTATTGTTAAAATACTTTTTTAACAATGAATTTTTACAAAACTATTGTAGTTTTTCACCATTATCGTAAATATGTTTAATTGTTATGTACTGACTGATGCTTTTACAGGAAAAGTGTTTGTGAACATTGGGTTAGAATCTTGTACTGTTTCTTTGTGGAATTTGACATTGTTTGTTTTAGTGATGGATAAAGGAAATGTAAAATCTATGGTCATAACTTACAAAGGCCACCCAAGCAGAAGTACTGTTTCTGGAAAATACTATGTTTTTGGCTTTACTTTATACCAAATTTTTATGCTCATCATTTGTAATAAGTGAATATTCAATAGGAAGTTGTACAGAAAAATATGTGCACTGGTCTCGTTTTAAATTGGACACCTTGTTAAAATTTTACAGGTATATTGCATTAATCACATGCGAGGAAAGAATGTTACACCAGGATAAGAAGGAGTATTAGTATAGTTCTTTCTCACAGAGGTTAATGTATGTTGTATGCTTCCCTTCAGAAGAAAGAATGCAACTGAAAGAGAATTGTTTTTATCTCAAAGAAGTATTTGTAAGTTGAGTGAAAACATTAGTTCTACCAATAATGTAATTTAAGCATCATTCATGAAAAAAAAAGAATATATTACCATTAAGAATGTTATTCAGATTATTTTGATGTTTCTTCAACTGCAGATATTGTTTCATAGGCCTGTACTTTAATATGATTACATATGGCCAAGGCTAATATTTTTATTAATGATTTGAGTAAATATACTTTATATTATAAATAAAACATCACTGTCGATAAAAATCAGCAAGTGTAAAATGACACTAAGGTCATGTGTTTAACCTTAACCATTAAAAAGGCCTGCAGAAACTTCATGAAAATCTTCTAGCCCAGTGGTTTATGGGGTTTATTATCATTTGGGATGGAGCGTGAACTTATCTATATAAATTATGAGGTTCTTTGAAATATTTTGCTCATCTTTTGATGAAGTCATTTCGACAAGGTACCTTACTTCTGCTCACATGCATAATTATTCTCATTCAGTGCTGCCCTCAGTTTCCAAAACATTTTTGCATGCCAAAAGCCTTTCACTCCCAAGCACCCCTCTATTTACATCATTTAACTGACTCTCGCTTACAAATTATCATGTGACAAATCTCTACCAATACTAGTGCCACTCACCCATCTGACTCATTTTATGCTATTCTACCTATCACTTCTCGTTTAGCAGTGCTCATGTTCAGATGTTTAGTTTGTGCTCTCTTCAAGTTTTTTTTTTCTTGTATCTTCATATCAATTTCTCACAATAAGTTTACTATTTATTATACAATAATGATATTTGTAACTTATTCTGAAGTGGAATTATTTTATATTTCTTCCCAGTTATGGAACTTCATTACAACTTTTTTTCTACTTTACATTTCTTTCTGCCAACATGGTTGTGTTTGGTTATTTATTTTGAATTATGAATTCTTTAAGTTACCTCATTGGAGGTTATATCTTCTATCAGCATATTGACAGGTTTCAGGTAGCAGTCTTCTTCTGGGAATTACTGGTTTTACTTCATTGTGAGATTGATTGTCCAATGAGCTGAACTTAATTGGGCCTCTTCTCGAGTTTGGGAGCCCACATATTTTGAAAGATGGTCTGCCAATTTTGGAAAGATGTTATGGTTTTTGAATATTTTTACTATTGATATTATTATCTGTAATTATATGGTTTTTTATTTGTTTGAAGTTAAGCACAAAGTTACACAGTGGGCTGTCTGTGCTCTGCCCACCACGGATATCAAAACCTGTTTTCTATCATTGTAAATCTAGAGACATACTGCTGTGCCACAGGGGTCTAAGTTTAGTTAGATTGGTCAATACTCATAACAAGTTCAGGTTTGAAATTAGAGCTTAGCTGTATCCATTGTCTTATAACGTTAGATTAGGCTTAACATAGGTCTTTGTTATTTTAGGATTACCTGCAATTCATCTTACTGGTATATCATAAGTTAGGTTTACTATATAGTTTTCTTCAAAGCATCATATCTCATAAATATGTTATTGTCAGTACACGCTTAATTTTACAATATAATATTTGTTTCATGTTTGTTATTATTTATGTTTTATACTTCTTCATATTAACTTTGTTTGTGTGGATCCCGGGAGCCAGGGTCTGCACAAACTTCTCCCAATATTGTATGTATTATTCTTAAATTAGGGTTTTTAAATTAGAACTTTGTTCTGTACAGTTTGATTAGGCTTAACAAGTAGGCTTATCTGTAGTTCATCTTATGATGGTCGTGGGTTCGAATCCCTTCCTCACCAAACATGCTCTCCCTTTCAGCCATGGAGGCTTTATAATGTGACGGTCAATTCCATTATTCATTGGTAAAAGAGTACCCTAAGAGTTGGGGGTGGGTATGATGACTAGCTGCCTTCCCTTTAGCCTTTCACTGCTAAATTATGAAAGGCTAGCACAGATAGCCCTCGTGTAGCTTTGTGTGATATTCAAAACAATCAAATCATCTTACAGGTAAATTGATAATTAGGTTAAATATCTTGTTTTCTTCAACACATAACATCTTATACATATGTTTATTTCACAACACACAAACTTAAATTTACATACACCCTTGGAGGCCATTGCCATCCATGTTTCCTTGGGTTGTACCATCACTGTTTGTTCTCTCTACCTGTCTCCTGGAGAGACTTATGATCAATCAGATCTTGATGCTCTTGTTGACCAGTTGCCATCTCCCTTTATAATCGTGGGAGACTTTAATGGGCACAATCCCCTCTGAGGTGGTGCGATATTGATGGGAGGGGTCGTTCCATAGAGCATATGCTCTCGGATCACGACCTCTCTCTCTTTAATACTGGATCTTATACTTATTTTCATGCACCTAGTCAGTTTTTCACTGCCATTGATCTCTCGATTTGCTCCCCTTCACTTTTCTCCCACTTTTCACGGATGGTCAACAGTGACCCATGGGGCAGTGATAATTTTCCTATCCTATGGAGGTTGGCCATAGTCGATGCCACCCAACCAGAGTGCATGGTGTAAGTTGGACCAGGCTGACTGGCCCTCTTTCACTGCTCTTTCCAAACTCGATCCTGCCATCTATAGACGAGTGTGTGGTAGCAGTGACTGACTGTATCGTCTAGGCAGCTGTTCATTTTATTCCTAAGACCTCGACACGTTTTACATGGTATCCTCATCCATGGTGGAGTCCTGGCTGCCAGGAGGCATGGAAGGCTCAAAAATGGGCCTGGGATACCTTCAAACAATACCCCTCTCTCTTTCTGACTGCATAGTTTATCAGTGGGCCCATGCTCAGCAGGTTCGATGTTAAAGCCAAAAGAAGTCTTGGATTAAGTTCACTACTAGCATCTCTTCTACCACCAGTTCCAAAACCATATGGGACAAGATTCAGAAAGTCACTGGGAGGTATGCTTCCCATCCCCTTTCCATCTTGCTGGCCAGGAAGTTGCTGATCTCCAGAACATTGGTGATGCTCTCGGCTATAGCTTTTCTCTATCTAGTACTTCTGTTTCTTCCCCTGTCTTCTTGGCCATCAAGTCTCAGTCAGAGTGATCACCTCTTTACTTGCAGGCCAATCATTTCTATGACTATAATCGCCCCTTTACAATGGTGGAACTCAAACTTGCTCTTCATTGGTCTGGTGGTACATTGGTTGGACCTGATGATGTTCATTATGAGATGCTGTACCATCTCTCTCCTGCCTCTCTTGCGATTCTTCTGGTTATTTTTACTGGATCTGGCAGAAGCATGTTTTTCCTGATGTTTTGCACCAGACTATTGTCCTCCCTTTCTCTTAACCTGGAAAGGATCCCAAGATTCATTCTAATTATTGTCTCATTGCTTTGACTAGTTGTCTCTGTAAGGTCTTAGAGAGGATGGTTAATGCTCATCTTGTTTGGTTCTTTGAATTGAACATGCTCATCTTGCCCACCCAGTGTGGGTTCCGTAGACAGCACTCCACTATGGACCATCTGATTTGACTTGAAACGTTGATCAAGGAAACCTTCCTCAAGAGAGAACATCTTGTTTCCATGTTATTTGATCTTGAGAAGGCTTAATACACTGCATGGGGGCATGGCATTTTGTAGGACTGACCTCCACTCCTAAGGGTTGCATGGCCATTTACCCATTTTTATTCAGAACGTTTCACTGGACAGACAATTCCAAGTCTGTGTGGGTTCAACTCTTTCCCATTCCTTTCTGCAGGAACTTGGAGTTCCTCAGGGCTGTGTCTTGAGTGTCACACATTTTAGTGTCCAAATTAATGCTATCACTACTCACCTTCCTCCAGCTGTTGGAAATGGGCTCTATGTCGACAACTTCCACATCTCGTGCCAGTTGTCAAAATGTGTGTGAATCTGTTCCTTATATATTTCCATATTTCTTGATGAATCAGCATCAAACTTGACATAGTGATACAGGATTGCATAAGGAAGGTCATGGGGGGGGGGGGGTTCGGACCCTTCATCTATGCAACGAATGTTTTATTTATTTATTTTGATATCAATGTTTCGGGAGTGGATCGATATTCTGTGCTCAGGATCTATCATGCCCTGATTTGATCCAAACTGGATAATGGGTCTTTGGTCTATGGTTCTTCTATGACCTCGGCCTTTAAGATGCTGGATCTCATTCACCATCTGGGGCTTTGGCTCTGCAACAGGGTTTTTCATACTTCTCCAGTTCAGAGTTTGTACACTAAGTCCATGAACCTCCTCTTCACCTTCATCATTTCCAACTTTCTCTACAATATGCTACCAAGCTTTGATCCTTACCACAGCATCCCACCTGGGATTGTGTCTTTCTTCCTCAGTGGGCCATGCTCTTCCAGAACAGACGGTCTGCAATTCCTCCCTTTGACCTTCGTATCCAGGCATAACTGGCTGAACTGGGTCTGGCATTGGATGACATTGCTGTCCCCAATGATCAGCCCATTCCACCATGGCTTATTATCATCCCTGCCAGGTGGTTGAATTTTGTATTTAAAGCTGAACCAAACAAAATAAATCCTCACACGTGTACATTGTGTTCCTCACTCAATTCGCATTGAGTGCACTACCCCAGTGTTGTGGGTCATGGAGGGTCCACTTGTTGGTTTTTCCACTTCTTCTTGCACTACCCATCAATGTCTTTATGATGAGGATGTTACTGCATTTTGGGTGGTTCCAGTCTGTTTTATTTGAGTGGGATTATATATATATATATATGTGTTATTTCACTCTGCTCACATGTGTCCTCTTCACATATTGGTGGTGGGATTTCTTCCTCCAGTAGGCTGAACTTGAGGTGAAGATGGTGTGATCTTCATTCCTACCCCTGCATGGATATCAATTCCCACTCTACACCTTGGAGTGCATCCCTTATTTTACCCACATTCTGTTCATCAGGGAGATTTGGAATCATAATATATTGTGGTTAAGAACACTGTCCAACCATTTTCTCTGTCATTCGGATGAGCTCCCTATAATTTTCCACCCGTATCTGTCACACCTTTTGCTCATATGGGCAAAGAGTATACCTGGTACAGAAGATGTGCAGTCTCCCGTGTATAATCCTCTTATTAGAGGGTTCCCTCCTTAGGGTGTCCTTCAGATGCATTTGAAGAATGCATCTATCTACCTTCTCCCTCCACTGGTTCCTCCACCTATTTAATGTAGGATTCTAGCAATGTATGTGAGTGGAAGTAAGGTATCTTGTCAGAAGTTATATCTTTCCTAAACTGAAAATGTATTTTTGACAGGTACTTACTTTTGCTCACACCTCCCACCCTTCCTCCCCACTGTCAACCAGTGCTTATGTTTCTGCCTAAACTCAAAGTGATAGGTAGAATAGTATAGAGTGAGTCAGGTGAGTGTGTGACACTACTATTGGTGGAGGTTTTTCACATGATAATTTGCATGCAAGAATCAGTTAAAACATGTCATGTAATATATATATTCTGCTTGTGGACAACAGATAGTACCTAAGTTTTCCACATATGAAACAAGCGTGTACACATGATAAAATGATAGCTAGAATTTAGGAAGGTGCCAAAGGTGCTAGAGCCAAAGAACCATAAAATATATAAGAATAGGCTAAGTGTGGTCCACCTGAGCATAAAACAACCAGTAGAAGTGCCTTGCATAAGATTGTTCTTTTCATATTTTGTTCGTAATTGATTTTGTGATCAAGTGCAATCAGCCTGGGCAAAAACATTGGGGGAAGTGCCTTGTGATGTTATTGAGTATGTCAAGTGCAGTCAACCTTGGCAGAAAACATACAGTGGAAGCACCTTGCATAAAAGCTATTGTTGTATATCTTCTGCATAATTTATTTACTGATCAAGAACTGTGGTCATCCTCAGCAAAAACATCTGGAAGAAGCCCTTTGGGATATTACTGAGTATGTCAAGTGCAGTCCATCTGAGCAGAAAACATCCAGGGAAGAGTCTTGCATAAGAAATTTATTTTGTGGATGAAAATAGGTCCCAAGGGAAAAATGATACAAGGAACACATTGCAGTGGGTACAAAGGGAGAACTGGACAGAACATGAAGAAATACATGGAGAACCCAATCCAGCAGAAAATAGGAACATGGCGGATGGACCAAATGATAAGAATATAAAAGTAGGGCAGTAACTGGGGAAGAGAAAAAGTTCTGGAAATAGGAGAACAGAAGGTGTTCCAACAGGGCAGCACTATAAAAGCAACAGTTGCAACAGACAAACCCTGATCAAACAACCAGGTGAAGAAACATGAGAAGTGAGGAACAGGAGGACAGGATGGTTGGAAGCCAAGGCAAATAGACCAAAATCTGAAGTAAGCCCAATGCCTCTTATACATAGACAAGGAGGAAGGGCTAATGTGTGCAAAATTTACAGGCAAGGAAAGACTACTGAAGGGGTGAGACCCTGAGCTGAAACATGGGACCAGACAAAAGTCACACATGAAGCTGGAGTGTGATGACATTGGGATGAAAAATGTTGAATTGCAGGTGTCAGAGGAGGGATCAGGACAGAGATAAGGGCAGGGGGCTGTTGCTAAAGTAAGGACCAGAGCAGAGAGAACCGTGTCTGAGCAACACAACAAGGAGTGGTCAAGATAAAGAAAAAGACCCAGGAGGTGAGTCTGATCAGAGGGTAGGCATATAAGTAAAGACCCTTCCAATCCTGATTGAAAGCCTCCACCCCAGAACTGAGGGATGAGGAACTGGAGACCAAAGAGGAAGGAAGTGTGGTATTCCAGTGAGCGGAAAATGCATATATATATACGTAGTGTTCCCAGTTGAGAACACACCCACAGAAAAACCTGAAAATGAAAGGACTACTCCGTGGGGAGAACGTGATTGGGACATGATAAACAGTTGGCCACAAGATTCATAATTCCAGGAACATGATACACCAGAACTGTCATTTGTGGTTGTTGGCTGAGTACAGAAGATCCAAAGTCTGAAAACGTAGAGATCTGGACTTGGTCCCCCTTGCTTAGTGATATTGCTGATGACAGTGGAATTGTCAGAATAACCATAACCACCTTCCCCTACAGGAATGGGAGGAAATGATACAGAGTCCAATGAACTTCCAAAGGTTCCAGGATGTGGATATGGAGAGTAGCTTTCTCGACCTGCCACTGACCCGAAATATCACAGGAATTGAGGAAAGCCCACCAACCCATCAAGGAAGCATATGTGAACAGATGAGACTTAGGACGAGTCAGAGGAATGGGAACCCTCACCATAGTCAAGTCCCTGTTGAGCCACCAAGCAAGGAAAGGCCCTGATCCCAGATGAAAGGGAGATGGGATGGTCCAAGGGATAATGAGCAAAGCTCCATGGTTTGAGAAGCATCCAGTGAAGGGAATGCATGTGCACCAGACTCAAAGGAATGAGAGCTTCCAAGGAAGTCCACATCACCTAAAGAGATAGAACCTTTCGTGCAGAGAGAGGAAAAGGTAGGGCCTTCATGACTGCCCACTCCATATCCCAGAGCTGAAGTGGAGAAGGCAGGGCTAGATTGATACAGGTAGTAAAGACAAACCCAAATGAATAAGAAACTGTGAGGGAGTAGTAAAGGACTTCTCCTACGTGATT
>NW_013667308.1:185936-188467 GCF_000517525.1 Limulus polyphemus | reverse complement strand
CCCCCAACTGGGCAGCTTCTCAAAGAAGTAAGTGGGTGTGAGTGACTGATTGGGCACAAGAAGCAGAAGCCAGTTGTCCATGTAATGATGAGTCCAAAGAGCGAGTGAAGATGACGTGCAAAAGAGCATACCACTCAACAAAACATATCTGGAGCTGAAGAAAGACAGAATGGCAGCACCCAGAACTGGAAGACAGAACCCTCATGGATGAACTGAAAAAACGACGTGACACTGGGGCAAAAAACCCATCCAAGTGAAAGATAAACTCCATGGTGAAGTGAGGTGTCTCCAGATAAGTATACAGCTGGGAATAATCTATGATGGTAATCCATTATCCCGAGTTTTTGGAGACAACAAATAGATGGAAGTAAAATCCCAGTTGAGTGGACAGCACCTGTTTGATAGCCCTTTTGTGTAGTAGGTCTCGAACAGACTTGGCAAGACGACTGGACAAGGTACAATCCCAAGGAGAAGGGAAGTAGATTTGGAAAGTGGATAGAGGGAGAGCAAAATGGAAGGTAGAAACCCACAGATAAAACCAATAGAACCCATGGAACTGTCGTGAAATATAGCCAAAAAGACACAAACTAATCATAGTTTGAGAAAGTAGTCATTACAAATGAACTAACAAAATTTAGAAATGTGTACAGTCTACTTGTAGTACTTGTATCTGATTATCAGGCACCTTCCTAAATTGTAGCTATCATTTTGTCATGTGCACACGATTGTTTTATATGTGAATAACTTAGGTACTATCTGTTGTCCACAGGCACAATCTGTATTACATGACATGGTGCCTGATTATTATGTTCTGCTCTCTGTGTCTTATTGTATTCATTACTGGGCGAAGAGCATACCTGTTTCAGAAGTTGTGCTTTATCTCACAGGTTTGTCTACTTTTCTAATTATGGTACACCTGTTCTTTCACAGCAGTTGTTCTCTGCTTGATTTGACTACTGTTGAGCCTTCACTGACCCCTCCATCTTTGCAATGTGGAATTCTAGCTTTAGGTAAGAAGAGGTAGTACCGTTTTGGAAGTTAACTTTTTCTAACACTGAAAATGTATTTCTGATAGGTACTTACCTCTTCTCACCCACTGATAGCTGATGTTTCTAGTTTGTATCTCACAATTCTCGAAAATGACGATTGTGCTGGAATAGTAGAGGGAGCTACATGTGCTAAAAGAGGTAGTACCATTTTGGAAGTTAACATTTTCTAACACTGAAAATGTATTTCTGATAGGTACTTACCTCTTCTCACCCACTGATATGCTGGTGTTTCTAGTTTGTATCTGACAATTCTCGAAAATGACGATTGTGCTGGAATAGTAGAGGGAGCTACATGCGCAAGCATAGGTGGCACAGTGTGATTGGTGAAGTGTAGTCACAGGATCAGCACATCTTGCTGCAATGGTGGAAAAATGAACGGGTATAAAAAAAACTGGTGCACACACCAGTTGCTTTAACTCTTTCAGCATGGGCTTGTCCCCTGGGACTGACCTCATAACTATTTTGTGCTTGTTATAGTTTTCATGCTATAACCTTTAAATTAGTAAGTGTATGTTAATGAAATTTAGCAAATTATCAGTAAACATTACAATGCTTTCATACGCAAAATATCAATTTTTTTTATTAAGTCTTAAGGTTTGTAAAGCAATGTTTTTCTCATACCTTTTTTTTCTTTTTAAGATCAAAAATACTTTTGTGCATCAGAAACTTTTCAAATTTCACATGCAAAATCTTTATAATGTCCAGATAGTTATCAAACTTTTTTTAAGAAAAAAATTATATATTTTATCTGTTAGTTTCAGTAATGAATCTCTGTATGGGTTTGGTCGATTTGACCGATATCGTAACAACCTTAAAAAAAGTAGGAAATATATATAAGTTATGCCTCTTTCATTCTAGCATGAACACAAATTATGACACAAAAACATAAATGTTCAGACTAAATAGCTTAAATCTCATAACATTATAGATTTATATATGTTTATTATTTTTATTATATTGACCTTTCAGCCATGCCTGGCTAACAATACAGAAGTTACAATGACGTGGAAAATGTGCACGCATGTTACCGTGTCCAATAATATAAAACTGACCTTTAGTCTTTACAAAGTGAATGTCTTGACTGTGTTTTAGTAGACTAGTATTTTGTAAAATACAGTCACATTTCAATTATTATTATACATTTTATATGTATATAGATAATTGCTTTTTAGAAATAAGTTCTTAAACTTATTTTTCTTAAAGCATAGAACAGTAAATAAAGAAGTAAAGCAGACAGTTATCTCTTCTAGTTATGAACTTTGTACTCAGTTGCTGCTTGATGTAGGTAACTAAGGCTATTAAAATTTTGAAAGTGGAGGATATGAAACAAAATAATTTATTTTTGTTTTTGTATATGTATATATATATATATATAGTTGAATAACCAAAAAATCATAAATTACTATATCAGTTCCATAGAATTCCCCTATAATTTATCAAGCATAGTAACTAAGCTGTATTTCAGTCGAAAAAAATATGAAA
>NW_013667308.1:181161-185726 GCF_000517525.1 Limulus polyphemus | reverse complement strand
GGTGCCATGTGTTTGATTTATACATGAAGCAATATCTTAGCAAATAGAAAAGATAAGATGTTCTGATTTTATATTCTAGCTTGTCAATATCGGTAAATTGAGTTAATAATTTGTACGAAACTATAGACTTAGAATTTTGACATCACACACATCTTATTTGAATCAGTGCTGCATACCACGTGACACACAAAAATCAATGTTTAACTATGTTTTTTTTATATTTACTTTTAAATTAAGAAATTGAGTAAGACATAATACTAATATTTGAATTGTAATCTACAGTTTGATACCAAACTTATTGACATAATTTCATGAAATAGTAGTTAGGGGGGGGGTCCACTCTCGGTGGAGGCTGTCCATGACCTGATTTGGGGCGAGATGGAGTTCTTCATGCGGCCCAGGGTGTTCAGAGTTGGCTTTTCTTCATGAACGTGAATATACTGGAGTGAATTTAGACACTGTTTCCTGCTCCTTTCACTAGGGCTGCCTCTACTGAAGGCTCATTTGATCAGCCACCTTCTGCCTCTTTTCTACAGTTAGTTATGCGAGTTTGTGAAATTTTGGGGATTAACCCCTTTGCTTTTGAGTCTGCCCCTGCCTTGTTGTCAGATACATCTCAGGAGGGATTACTTAGTTCTTCCTCCTTCCTCTGATATTGCCATGCATGCAGGGAGGTTTGCAATGCAATTATGAGAGGGTATCACTATGCCTTGCCCCACTCGTTTATTAGAACAACATGTCCTGGCTTATCATTGTCAGGATGAAGTACATTTGGACACTCAATGGTTGGATCCATTGTTGGATCTATGGGGTTCCAGGCTAGAACCTGTTATCATGCTCAACAGATCTCAGTCTTCACAGATTTGTTTGACTTTTACTACTGTATTGCAATACTACTCTTCCCTTTACCATTTGCCTGTAGCATATCAAAGCTCTCCTCATCAATTTGATGACGAACTGGGACCTTTACTGGTTACCACTATGGCTCGTTTGTCCTCTTCAGGCCTTGCCTTGGTGTCGTGGTTGGTCTGTTGCTGGGACTTGTTGAGTCAAGATGCCTTGTTGGAGGGTATTTGTTTGCTATCCACTGCTCTTCATGATTTATGGGAGGCACCCTTTCTTCAGGCTTACTTGTTTGCTATAGTCCTGGAAACCTTAGAAGCCAGAATTGATACAGCATGTTTGCAGTCTTCTTTATCGTCATTGACTTTTCGCCTCTCTTCTGCTCCAACAGGTAATTCTGGAAGATCAACCATTTGTGTCTCACGGCCTTCACCTTTGACACCTCATCGTATTGGTTCACAGAATCAGCTCCTCCATATTCTTGGGGATCTTTGGACAGGTCAGGATGGTGCCAGTGGTGTCGGTGACTACCCATCTTCACCAGGTCCTGTGGGAGTATGGTTACATCTCTTTTACCACATTTGGAATTCATTCACTATCAATCCTTGGGTTCTCAGAGTCCTGGATTTGGGGTTCAAGATTCAGTTTACTTCTCCCTCTCTGTTGTCGTCCCATCTGTTTGTCTTTTCCCCTCCTGGGCCATTCAGGACTTGTTCAACAAACAACCCATTAAGAAGGTTGATCCCATTCATCAAGGATTCTATTCTCGTCTATTTCTGGTGTCCAAGAAAACTGGAGATTGGCGTCAATCTGTCTTGACTCAATCGTTTCCTATAGCCTTCTCGTTTCACCATGGAATCTTTTCTTCAACTTTGATGGCACTTCACACCAAGTCTTTGGATGACCAATTTCGATGTTACAGATACCTACCTTCACATCCCCATAGCAGAGATTTCTCGCCGATTTCTACATTTTGTGCATGAAGACCAAGTGTTGTACTTCTGAGCTCTCCCATTTGAACTTGCTTCAGTACCATATGTTTTTTGCTGAGAAGTATCAGCCTTTGCATGGCATCTCCATTTTCTAGTCTGTGCACACTTCACTATATGGATGATTGGCTTCTTTTGGCAGCAACCCATTACATTGCCAAACTACATACCCAGATTCTCCTTTTTGAAGTCAGAAGGGCAGGCATCCTAATCAGATTGGAAAAATCCATTCTCTCACCAACTCAATGTCTGGTCCATCTTGAGGTGTTTTTCAACACACATTTGAGTCAAGCTCAACCATCTCCCTTCTGACTTCACAATATGGAAGGGATTGTCAGGCGTTTGCTTACATCACCTTCTCCCACTGCACAGATGGTTCTGTCTGTTTTGGAGACATGGGCTAACCTAGAATTCCTCGTGGTATTCGGTCAGGCCCATATGAGTTTCTTTTAGTGATCACCTTGTGATCAGTGGCTCATTATATCGATCCTTTGGACAGTCTCTTTGCTCGAGAACCATTTTGCAGATCTCAAGTGGTGGCTAGACAGGAACAACATGATTATCGGGGTCCAGCTACCACCTCCTTGTCTGAAAATCCATCTTTTCATGGATGATGGGTGCTTTTTTTTCAGGGGCAGGAATTCCAGGGTATTTGGACAGACTATGAATCTACCCTGCATATCTACATTCTCGAACTTCTTGCAGTATATCGAGCAATGATTCAAGGTCTTCCTCTCTTGCACAGCAAAATTGTCATGATCCAATCAGACAACTCCACAGTGGTATCATATCTTTCTCGTCAGGGAGGTACTCGTTCTTGAGATCTTTGTTTTTGGGCTTTGGATCTTCTTTATTGGGCTCATTCTCACATCATCCATCTTTTGGCCTATCATGTGCCAGCGATTATGAATTTGATAGCAGATCATCTTTCTCGACCCCATTGTATTCTTCCTACAGAATGGATGTTACATCAGGAGGTCTTTCAATGTATTTGTTCTCAGTTCGGATCTCCAGTGATGATGATGCCTTTGCAACCCATTGGAATGCTTGCCTACAGTTGTTCTGGTCACCACTTCCATATCCACGAGCTCTGGCGATAGATGCTTTCAGTCAAGACTAAACAGGATTACATTTGTATGCCTTTCCTTCTATTCGTCTTTTACCCAGAGTCTTGTCTATGATTCGTTTCACCCCATGATAGCATCTTTTTGGCCTGCACACACACACATGGTTTCCTCTTCTTTAATTACTTCAAGAATCTCCACCACTACCTCTTCACCCATCCTCGTTCAGACGACCTCAGTCCAATATTCTACAACATTTGACAACTCAAGCTTCATGTATGGAAGTTATGTGGTCCCTTGCCCAACATAGGGGACTAACTTCTAAAATTTCCGTTTATTTGACTAAATCCCTTTGTCAACCTTCTATGGCAATCTATCAACGGAAATGGACTACATATCGTCAACGGTGTCTTCAGCAAGCCTTCAACCCACTTCATCCAATGGTCTCCATAGTATCACGTTTCTTGATGTGGATTTTTAAGAGAGGTTTGTTGTCTTCTACCATTGTATTATATAAAGCATCCTTAGCTGCTACCTTTCGATATCCTAATTATAGGAAAGTTTTGACTCTCCTGTGCTATCTCATCTTATGATCCTTTCATATTCTTTGACCCAAATGACCTTTTCAATTGCCTAATTGGGACTTTAGAGTTGTTTTACATATGTTATCACATCATCCCTTCAAATATATGCCTTCCTTTTCATTGTATCACCATTACCCTCAAGGTATATTTTTTATTGTTGTTAGCTTCTGGACACCACCCTTCTCTCCAGAATTCCATGGGTAAGTGTAATTCACCTTTCCCACTTGGTTGGGGAGTGAAGATGACTGTTCATAAATCCAGGCCAGATGAGTTCTGGACCTTGGGTGGAGTATGGCATGTATTTTTCTAAGTCTTTATTCACAGCTAGGTTAGCTGTGGCTCATTTTCACACACAAATATTTCTCATTTATCTTTAAACATGCATTATTTCTTGTTAATACAAAAAAATATGAAACTGCTACAGAACCAAAAAAGTGCAACTGCATAATAATACTTGTAACATATTCAGTATAGATACACAACCTTAATATTAAAATAATCCATAAGGATATAATATTGATTCTTCCCTACTGATGTACATTCAAGGAGATGTTTCATTACAGTGGAAGTAAATGGAAATATGAAGCCTGTTGCATCAAGTAATTTAAATATGATGTTGTTATCAGTATTGCTAGGTAGATACTACTGTGGTGCAGTTGAGGCAACTTGGAACATTTTACAAACACAACTATCTAAGAGGTGGACAAAAATATTGTTTTGGTTCACATATTTGTTTAAAATGAACAGGCTAAATAGTGGACATAAATGATGTTTTGGTACAAATTTCTAAAGATGAACAAGCCAAATAGTGCACATAAATACTGTTTTGGTTCACACATTTTTTAAAGTGAAAAATCACAAAAGATGTTGGTTCAAAGTAATATAACTAAAGAAGTAAAATAATTAAAATCATTTGGACAACACATATTTGTATTGTATATAATGATGACTATAGTTGCAGTGTTTCATTTTGGAGCAAAAAACAATTATTAAAATCATAAATAATATTCAACATTAAACTGGTACACAATTGTGTACCAGTTTAACATTGAATATTATTTATGATTTTAATAATTGTTTTTTGC
>NW_013667308.1:165495-181151 GCF_000517525.1 Limulus polyphemus | reverse complement strand
CTTGTGTATAAAGTTAAAATCATAAATAATATTCAACATTAAACTGGTACACAATTGTGTACCAGTTTAACATTGAATATTATTTATGATTTTAACTTTATACACAAGTGCCAAAATGCTATAACAATTATTATTTTGCATGACAATAAATATTATTTAAATAGTGATATATTCACCATTTTCATGCTGAAATTAAATGTTCTTTCACAAAATAATTATGAAAATTCAACAAAGAATCTTGTATTGTTACGTGAATTTTTGCAAATGATAGTGGATCACTAATCAGAATAATCATTTTTTATACATACCAGTTAAATCATCTAATGTCACTGATACAATATTTTTACATTTGACTTAGTGTAAAGTTTGATATCATATAGAGTTATTGCTTGATAAAAAGTGAAAGGAGTTAAAACTTCATTGAAAAATCAGCAGACAGACTATTATATGAACTTAAATTCATGAATTGGTTGATACATAAGTATTCAGATTTATCAAAGAAAAATTTGATAAATTCTTCTCATAACCATTATAATGTTATTGTACATTTGAACAGTCTTAATCTTATAAAGTTTATCTCAACAACAAGATTAGTATATTACTACATATACAAGGGGTGATCAGAAAGAAACTGAATTTTTTTCCTACGTTGAATATGAGTAAACAGTAAGTCATCATATTAGTTATCAAGATCTTTGGTAGAGCATCTTATGTGTTTAGAGAATATGTGGCTATGACACAGTTGCCAAATTTCAACTGCAAATGAGATGGTTTTGAATAATGTGCTGTAATCAAGTTCCTAATGAAAGAGGGACAGCCAGGGTATTGTGTTTATTAGCTGTCTTCCATCCATTGCCACTATCAGTGCATTCTGGCATCAAAGTAGAAAATGTTTTCCTCCAACAATGTGATTCTGCCACATTCCCTTATTACATTTTGTTTAAATAAAGAAAATTGAATGGTCATTTCTTCTACATTTTACAAATATTTATGACCTAGTCAGACCTTGTGACTCCAATTCCTTATACTCCCTCAAGTCTATATGGACAGAACTTTTAGGTGATTGATGTATTGCAGTCTGAACACCACACCCAAACTTTGACAAACTTATAGAATTATGGAAGAAATGCATTTAATGAGAATTGTATTTAGATGTGCCATTTGATTGTGCATATACTCAACAGGATTACACTCTTTTTGGTTTTAACTTGATATTGTTAGCCTACAGTAAATAAAATACCCTTTCTTTCTGCATATCCCTTATATATTCATCAAATTATTTGGAAACATTGGTAGTATTGATACAGAAAGTTTTTGTTGAAGTGAAGCGTTTCTGTACGTATGTTAGATGTAGTAGCATTTTATTAAATAATTTTTTTCTTGTGATGCAATTTTTGAAATGAAATAATTCTCAGTTCATTAATTGTATTACTCTCAGAAGAACTGGATATCAAAGAATGCAGAAGTTTCTGTTAATAAAGAAAATGCATTATGCAGAGCAGAATGTAAACTTTTTACATAATTCAGTTATACTTGAACAACAATTATTATATGCATGATGTACATAGTATCCTGCCTGTACTAACAGGATTATCAGAGATTAATAAATGATTGAATATTTTATAGTAAATAAAAAAAAAGATGTTGTCAGGTTTTTACACAACAAATATTAATGAACTTCTATATGAAGTATCCATGAAAAAGCTGGAGCATATAATTGAGTATAAAATAGGCTTAACTTAAGTTAGACCAACTGTGCTTTCACCAGTGCTATATGGGATTTCTTTGATTTACCCATCCATCAGTCTATACAGCGACAAACATGCAAGTAAACTTACACCATTTAAAAGATAAGTTTAGTTATTTGAGAAGTGTTTGGTTTCTGAACTTGATCAAAAGGAACTTTACAATAATGTGTGGGCATGTATGCTTTCAAGTAATCTTGGTGAGTTGCTAAGGGTTGTAATCCTAGAAATAAAAATTGGTAGGTTAAAGTTTGTTGTTATAGAAATAAATTACTTATTTGGTTCAGATAAATTAGGTTTTGAATTCTTATAATCTGATCCTGTTTAACATAAAAATGAACATAATAATTTTATAGTTTTGTTTGCTTACTTTTATAATATTTTTATACATTTTTTATTTAAATACAGTCCTGTTGAGATTTCTGTCCTTTTCATTTAGTCCTTGATTTTTATTTATATTACTTCATGTATTTCAGTCTTTACTGCCTGCAACTGTGACATTCACTTCTCTTTACCACCAGAGCATATAACTGAAAAAAAAAAAGTTTTGTTCAGTACAGTGAGTTTGCTACCTTAGTTCACTTATTTTCATGAATTATGTTGACAGACTGGTTAATATGTAGTGTGATTTTCCAACACAGGTATTGTGCTTTCTGTAAAGACCCAAGCAGATCACAAATTAGCTAAGGAACAGAAGAAGAGAGAAAATCTGGAACAGGAACTAGCCAGGAGTAGGGACTACATAGCTGCTTTGGAAGAGGAAGTGGAGACCTTGCGGAGAATTCTTAAGGATAATAATATAAAAGAATTGCCTCCAACTGTTATAGATAATGGAGCTTTTAAATGTACAACCCTGAATGTTGTAGCTGAAGTCAATCACATGATCACATAAACTATATGAAATTCATAGAATGGACCAAGTATAGCATTTTTATAAAAATTTTGAAAGTTTCTGAGTTAACTCCAGAGATGTTGGCACACATGGTTTATGTAATGTGTTTGTGGTGACCTACATGAACTATAGACAAGGAAGCATATAATCTTAAGGTGAAACAGTTTTGTTTTATAGAAATTAGCTCTATTGTTTTTGTTTGAATAACTCAAAATTCTAATGAAAAATAATTGTGAGTGAAATTAATGCAAATATGTATTAATATGGCGATTTCCTGTGAAGATAAAAATACTCAGACATTGTTACTATTTGTAAGGTATTCTTTCTCATACAAATTCACTGGAAGAAGGAAAGATAGAAAAAAACTATAGGTTTTGATTATGTATTAAGAGTATTAAAAAATTACTTAAAAGCTAAACTATCAGTAGGCAGACCTTATGTTAAAAACTGTTTTTGAAAGTCTTATAGCAACATCGTAAAGTAAATTGCTATACCTATTTTGCTTAGTGGCCTTAGGAATGTAAGTATTTAATTATCCTGAAATCTCTGTAGATACATTAATACTCTATTGCTTAGATAATTCTATTACTATTAAATATAACAAATAGTTTTTTTTTTAATCATTTGATATAACAAAAGTGCATGAAGCCATATATATGTACCACATCAAGCTTACTGATGTATATCCATTTTATATTATATAACTCTTGTTAAGTGTACACACATGATAAAGGATTATAATAAAATGTTGTTTGGTATATAATATATTTTTTTAAAAAGATATCAAAGACATTTTATTTATCTGTTGTGTGTCTTGATATTCAGTTAATGATTTATGGAAACAAGAATATTACTAATGCATATGTATATTTTCATATAATATTACAATAAAATATTTATCATAAACTTTACAGATATTATGTTACTACTTATATTTTTTTGACTGAGATTATTATTTTCTTACTGATATGAAGCATACTTTGATAAATTCTGACCCCTAAGATCATCACATAGCAATTACTTCATAACTTACCTTTGTCATGTTTACAAACTAAAATTAAAATATTCAATTCACAGCAATTAAAAATGTTAAAAGAAAGTGAATGCTTGGTTGTGTGTGCATCTAATAGGTTTTATACTTCATTATTCCCATATCCTATGGGGTTTGGTATGGTCTGTGATTATTGTGCCTGGATTGTGAATTTGAAGATTCATGGTACATAAACTTGTTATGACAAATTCTTGCTTTCTACTTTGAGGATGCGAGTTCACTATAAGAGTATCAGTCAAATACCATTATTCAGCATCTCATCCAAACTGTTAATTATGATCAATGGAAAGTCTAAGTAAGGGAAATCCAGTTTAACCTGTTTTAGTGAATATATTCATGAGTAAGATGAAAGAAATTTATATCTTCTCTTGCCTCCATCCATCAATTTTCTAGAAACTTTTCTTTTAAACTTGAATGTAATTGATCCTAACACTAAGTTTTGAAGTCAAAAATGAAGTTGATGGTAAGTTTTTATTTTTAAATATTTTATTGGAAGAAAGAGACAATGAATCTCACACCACTATATTTCATAGGAATACAGTACACACTTAGGAGTTTATCTTCACTGGAATTCCTTCCATAATCCTAAACAATAAATAGAGATGAACATAAGAACCCTCCCATACAGGTAAAAATATGTTTTCCTATCAACAGTCATTTCTATCTAAGAAAAATGTTTAAAAGTCTCAACAGGTAAATATCTTCACAAAGTGGTAACTAAAACTATTGACCCTAGAAAGTGTATTGCAGGTCAAAGAGGCAAAAATTTTAAATTAAGAAAACCGTATCCTTTATTTTGTGTTGCTGCACATCCCTAAACTTTCACATTCTATTTAGAAAATGTGGTGAAAAACTGTCAAAAGATATATGAATTTAATTATGAAATTTTCTTTCCTGTCAGGGAAGAGATCAAGGCAGCTTCTGTAAAGAAACTTTGTTAACAATGATGCATCAGGATCAGTGTATCTAATTAAATGCAAAAACTGTGATAGTTCTTACATGGAATAGACTAAATCATAGCTTTTAACAAGATGGAAAGAACATTTGAATTTTTCCTCTCACCTACTTGAACAAATGATTAAACATAACCACTTTTTTGATTTTTCAGATGTTGAAGTCATTAACAAAGAAAACAATGTAATTTGTAGAAACATTAAACAAGCTATTTGTGTCAAAAATAAAAATATAACATTAATACATATACAGGTATATGGTCACAGCTCTTCTAAATTTTTTACTTGGTTATTGTTGACTTCTATTATATTAATCATGTAATATCATTACAGATATTGTAATATGACAGTTTCAACTGTTTATGATTATTAAAAGCTTGCAGCTGATAATAATACTACAAATTTATTTGTGTATTTATCAATAAAAAGTTTTACAAATATTTTTTCATGTACTTGTTTATATGCCAATGATTCTTATGGCAAAGTTTCATTATTTTTCACTATGAGTAATTATTACCCAAAATGTTTTTTTTTTTCTCAAAGCTCATGTTTGTCAGAAAATTAAGTGGTTTTAAGCTTACATTCCATAGCTATGGATATTAATTCAGAAGTTGCTGGTGTGGTATTCTCAGGTGAAACTGACTTCTGTACATTATTAACATTAAAAACCCTGTTAACATAGAAATGACAATGCAATACATAAAATGAAACTTTAAGCAAATGTATGTAAAGATGAAAATGTGATTCTTTAATAATACATAAAAAATTTATAATAGAAGTAATTGTGGGGAGGAAATTATAAGTAAGTCACTAGGACAGAACACTAGGCTTAAGGTAATATGTAAGGATGAGCAGATTGGCTGGTTCAACTTGTGGAATTAGTTTAATGGGAGGAGGGAGCTTTTCAAAATGGATGGTTTGAAAGAGCTATTAACTCAGCTGCAAGGGAAGTTTTGAACTAGGACTAGACAGTGGTGAGAGCCAGAATAAATAAAGTGCAAAATATTTATGATGCAGAGAAAAGTTTAGCATATTCCTTATAGAAAGAAAAGAGTGGCTGCAAGTAAAAAACCAGGTTGGCTTACAAAGAGTATAAGAGATAAGATTAAAGAAAAACACAAAAAGTTTAAGAAATTTAAATTAACTGGTGTGACAGGAGATTTAGAAGATCAAGAAAGTTGGTAAAACAAGGAATTAGGACATCAAAAAGATGTATGAGAAAAGGTTAGTTGAAAATGTAAAAATTAACAGTAATAATTTCTTTAAATACATTAAGGATATACAAAATGTTAGGATGGGGTAAGAAGTTTGAGGGATGATAAAGGAAGACTTGTATCTGATGGTTATGTTATTAAAATCTGCTAATTTTTACTTATGAAAATTTAAGCAGTATTCCTCATCTTGAACATTTGATAGATGGAAACAAGATGATCACATTAATTATGAGCATCTTAAGAAAAAATTGGGAAGTTTAAAAAATGATGATGCTCCTAAGCCATATAATATTTCCCCAAGGGTTTTAAAGGAGGTTAAGGATTAGATGTATAAGCAATTAACTACTATTTTTTTTGCTCGTCTTTGAATAGTGGGCATGGGCCAAAGGATTGGAAGTTGGCTAATGTTACTCCTTTTTTCAAAGTAAGTGATAAAAATTGTCCCAATATTATAATACTTCCCCAAGTGTTTTAAAGTAGGTTATGGATTGAATATGTGAGCCACTTGTTACTATTTTTGTAAGACCTTAAATAATGGTTAGGTGCTAGAGGATTGGAAGTTGGCTAACGTTATTCCTTTTTTCAAGGTAAGTGATAAAATTATCTTAGTAAGTATAGACTTATTAATATTACATTAGTTGTGGGAAAGTTTTGAAAGTCTGAAAAAGATGCTTTGCAAAGTCATTTACAAAGTTGAGAATTTCATTGGATAGTCAACATGGTTTCACTAGGAAAATTTTGCCTTAGAAATCTTTTGACATTCTTTGAAAGGTTACTGTTTATATAGATGAGGATAAGGGTGTAGATTTGGTGTATCTAGATTTTCTGAATGCATCTGACAAGGTGCCACATAAAGGCTTGTAAAAGAATTTAACTATATAGGTGTGGGGATAAGTTAGCTCATTATATAAAAGAGTGGCTGGATGGAAGGAAGCAGAGGGTTGTTATAAATGTAGTTCAGTCAAACTGGATTAATATCACAAGTGGGATACCTCAAGGGCTCAGTATTAAGACCTTTGCTCTTTTTTATTTACATCAGTGACAAAGGTGAAGGAATGGTCAATAAATTACTTAAATTTGCTGGCTGTGAGGAGGATGCTGCTGCTTTACAAAAGGATTTAGATCATTTAGTGAGTTGGGTGGATAAATGGCAGATGGGTTTTAATATTTTGAATTTTAAATATCTAGTTTGGATGGGAATAACCTTAACAGTGTTATGAAAGAAAGGGATTTTGGTGTAGTGGTTGATCAGTCTCTTAAGCCATCCAAACAGTGTGCTGTTGCTAGTGGTAGAGCCAAAAAGGATTTTAGGTGATATCAACAGAAATATTGAATACAATTCTAAAGAGATTGTAATTTCATTGTACAAGTCACTGGTTAGACCACATTTGGAATATTGTGTTCAATCTTGGGCTCCTTGCCTTAGGAAGGACATTGAATTGTTGGAAAGGGTTCAGAGGAGGGCTACTACAATGGTGCTTGGGATGGAGGGCTTGACATTATGAGGAGAGGTTAAGATCTTTGAAATTGTTTTCTTTTGAGAAAAAGAAGAGCTAGAAGGGATCTGATGGAGGTATTTAAGATTATTAAGGGAATTGATAGTGTTGATGCATCATCTTTTTTCATACTTAATGATGAGAATGATAGCATTACGGGACACAAATGTAAATTTTGGCAAGGTAGGAGTCATCTTCAGCTAAGACAGTTTTATATTTCTAACAACGTGGTTGGCCTTTGTAAAAGCAGTAAATTTAAATGAGTTTAAGTCCCACAGTAATAATTCAAGTGAAAAAATAGTTGGCATATGTGTAAAGTATACCCTCTATTGTACAGATCCACACTGGGTCAGGCTTTATGGTATTGATTCTCATGCAAAAAATGTCAAACTTCAAGAATATGCAGAGAAAAAAATGGCCCAAAATAACTTAACACCATAAATTTCACAATAAGTATATAGCTTTTAGAAAGAAGTAGGTATATATACCATCTTTGCCTTCTTATTTTACTTATGAAACCAATTTTGGACCAGGCTAAATAGTATCGATTTATGTACAGGAGATTGGCCCTTAAAGAATGTGCATAGAAAGAAGTGGTCTAAAATTTCACCTCTTAAATTTCACAATAAATATATAGCTTTTAGAAAGAAGTTTGAACATGTGCCATCTTTGCCCTGTTTTCTATCTATGAAACAAACTTTGGTCCAGGCTAAATGGTATTGATCTTTGTGCATGTGATGACCCCTTCGAGAATGTGCAAAGAAAGAAGTGGCCTAAAATAATTTAATCCTTTAAATTTCCCAATAAGTATATAGCTTTTAGAAGGAGGTTGGTATATGTGCCATTTTGCCCTCTCTTTTTTTACCTATTAAACTCACAATGAGCCTGACAAAATGGTAATGATTTAAGTACAGGGGATGTGGCCCTAAAAGAATGTGCACAAAAAGAAGTAGCCAAAAATAATTTAACCCTTTAAATTTCACAATAACTGTATAGCTTTTAGAAGGAAGTTGGTATATGTGCCATCTTTGCCCTCTTTTTTACCTATTAAACCCACCGTGGGCCGACCTAAATGGTATTGATTTATGTACAGGGGATGTAGCCCATAGAGAATGAAAGAGAAAGAAGTGGCCTAAAATAATTTCACAATAAACATATAGCTTTTAGAAAGAAGTTTGAACATGTGCCATCTTCGCCCTGTTTTTTTACTTATGAAACCCACTTTGAGCCATGCTAAATGGTATTGTTGCGGATCTGCTTGTTTGGTAATTTCCGGTAAAAATTCTTTCCGAGTGACTTCAGTGATACAAGTCCCTTCTTGATTAAAACTAGTTTATTCTTTCTCGTTACAAACTTTGTAATACACTTGATTTTCACAGTCACTTTAAACTTAACTACTTTTATAAACACGCTATAATTCATAGCGATTCACACACTTTACTTACGGTGGCTACTGTTCGCTTGACTTGATTATCTCTTATCTTCAATCTATCTGCCTATGCAGTTCTATCTTTTTTTGCTGGCTTTATTTGCCGGGCTTATATACCAAAAAGAGGGAGCCTGGAATAAATTAGGAAATTCACGATCATTCGAGAAACTCCTCACACACGCCAGCAGCGTCACGTGACTTCCGCTGTCGTAACAGTATTGATTTTTGCACACGTGATGACCCCTTCAAGAATATGCAGAGAAAGGAGTGGCCCAAAATAATTAAATCCCATAAATTTCACAATAAGTATATAGTTTTTAGAAGGAAGTTGGTATATGTACCATCTTTGCCCTCTTTTGTTTTACTTATGACACTCACTTTTGGCCAGGCTAAATGACATTGATTTATGTACAGGAGATGTGGCCCTTAAAAAATGCGCAGAGAAAGAACTGGCCCAAAGTAATTTCACCTCTTAAATTTCACAATAAATATATAGCTTTTGGAAAAGAGTTGACACATGCGCCATCTCTTACCTCTTTTAAAAATTTGAAGATATAAAGGGGACGAAGTACTGGTAGAAAACGCAAAACGAAGCGTAGAATGGTGAAACTTCATATGTAACTTCCCAACGAATTAGTGAACCTACATACCAAATTTGGTGAAGATCCATCAATTCAGTACCCTGTGGTAGCAAGAAATCGAGTTTATAGTTATATCCCCCTTCAATATAATATGCAGAGAAAAAAGTGTCCCAAAGTAATTCAACTCTTTAAATTCTTAGGTTAGTGTTGACTAAACAGATGTGAATAAGATGCTGCGTGAATATGATGCTGCACAAATAAGAGACTGCGCGAATAAGAAGCTGTAAATAAGATGCCAACTTCAGCCTCGTAGAAAATGAAAAATATGCCTGCATATCACACTTTTATAACCCTCTGTTTCAGGATTGACCTAAAGCACAGTAGTGTAGTACTAAATTTTGTAATGCCCGAGCCCAGCCAAACTTTGTCAGACGTGTGACTGTTTGTTTGTTTTGAATTTCGCGCAAAGCTACACGAGGGCTATCTGCGCTAGACGTCCCTAATTTAGCAGTGTAAGACTAGAGGGAAGGCAGCTAGTCATCACCACCCACCGCCAACTCTTGGGCTACTCTTTTACCAACGAATAGTGGGATTGACCGTCACATTATAACGTCCCCACGGCTAAAAGGGGCGAGCATGTTTGGTGTGACGAGGATTCGAACCCGCGACCCTCAGATTGCGAGTCGAGCGCCCTAACCACCTGGCCATGCCGGGCCCATCAGACGTGTGACGTCACCATAAGGGTAAAGATCTCAAAGGATAATTAAAATTCTTTATTCCATTTTACAAAAGTAAAGTATATTCAACAGTAATTATCTGATACTACCTACTGACATTAAAGCCACGTTGAATACGTATATAGTAGAGAGAGAAAATACAACAACCCAATTTCCTTTAAAAATTAAGCAGCAAAGCAACAAAACAAAAAAATGTATACCAAATAAAAAATCACTAACATTAAAACAAGTTTTAAAATTGCATATTTTATTAATTTACTATCTTTCTAAATGTACTATAATATTAACAACTTTAATTTTTGTCATGCCTTGCATACCTTCTATCAAAAAAGGAAAGTTTTTTGCAGACATATTTGTAGTTGAAGTGTTAGGACTCACCTCCAATTTCATGTACTGGAGCTGTGCACTCCGGCAGCACTACTCTCCTACTCAAGCTGACATTAGTCTGAACATTAAAACGAATGTATTTACAAACTTGTGTTGGCCAAAAAATATTATAACCTTCTTTCATTCTGGTAAATACGTACATATAATATAAACAACTCAATCCTTTAAGAAAGAAATATATATCGAAAAACCATTGACAATCAAATTCTGATTAAGAAGTTAGCACAAAGGATAACACTCAAAAGTTGTAATGGTTTTCAAACAAGACCCAAAACTTGAAAGCGCTCGAGTTTCGGATCTCGCTTGAAAATGTTGACAATCAAATAATACTTTTGAATCACTTAATAAAACAAAAACCTCTTAACAAAAATATATTGTATGAAATCACATTGTGAAAATATCGTTTAGCAAGGAACATAAACATACACACCCAAAAACCTTTAACAAAGAGAATCAAGCCAAACAGCCATTTAACAAAATATACCATGAGTACAATGTAAAATGAAACTCACACAATACAAAACAAAATAAACATCTCATCATAACTGGACTTATTAGTCTCAGTTTCTGCCTACCGATCGAGCCAATGTTCTAGAGATTCGTCTGTGGCGAATTAACACAGTACATTGATGTTTTCCACTTCCTTTTGCTTGTTTCACATAAGCCAATTGACTGGTCTGCTGGAGTATGAAGTATGGCTTTGTCCAGCTGAATTCGAGTTATTTTCATGCTGCCAGCATGTACCAAGGCTAGCCTCAGTCTGCATATTGGTACATTAAGTCTTTTTCCAACGTTTGACAACCTTTCCTAGATGTTGAGACTACTGACATCTTTCTTATTGTACTAAGTGATAAGCTTTGCCATGAGATATAAATCAGGTTATGATTGAAATAAAAATGTAATTTTGCTTCTAAGGTAAAACTAAACAACATGTGGAAAATGCATCAGCAAATTTTCAGTTTCAAGACTGAAGTCAACTAATGTAATATCACATAGGAAAATACTTATAATAACTTAATAATTTTATGTTTTCTAGCTTACATTTAAAAGAGTTACAATAACCTTATATTAGAATTTGATACTAAACATCATTATTCATCTTTTCTTAATACTGAAGCTTGTGCAACAAATTATTTTAAATGAAAGGTGATGCAATGTTTGTCACCAGATGTTTCTTTATTTTTTAGTTTAGAAAGGGGAATATTTCTTGTTTACCAAATGTTTCAAAGTTGGTGCACATGTTAATGTGCAACATGTAAATAATCAGCTTTAGACTGTAACTAATCAGCTTTGTTACTTATGAATTCTCCAATGGATGGTATCACTGAAAATTTCTTTCGGGTTTCTACTAGTGGGTTCTCTCATCACATCAATCATATAAGTGTTTAAAAATAAATAACGATATGGGAATGTCACGGGGGTGACTAATGAACTCTTGTACACTTGACTCTCTTTGAATAAGTATATAACAATTAGTTATCGATCTAGTCCAGGCTTTCATTTCAGATGAATCTTTTTGTTATTTAGAGAAAGAAGTGTGACCATCTTCTGTTTTGTGTTCATGTTTCCCAGCAGAATTATCTTGTATTGTTTTGTTGACTTATGTCCAATATATATAAATAAAGTGTTTGTGTTTTTCGTGAAATGAATCCAATCAGGTCAACTTTGCAATACATTATAAGTTTGGTGGTACCTGCACAAAACGCCACTAGAAGAATCTACTAAGAGTCACCATATGACGTCAGGATGATGACATCCACAAGGTGGAACCACAATCATGATGATGTCAACATGTAATCAATGGCTAGGTCTAATTATGATCTAAAAGAAATACAGTCGCTTTTTGTATAAAACACTTCACTAATTCATTAGTCCTATATTTAATCATACTTTTTTACATTTCCTGACTTTTCATATGTAAATCAATAAATGTCCTGACAAGTACGCTTATTTAACATACAAACTTACTGTTTCACCAGCTTGGCTTTATGCTATCCATATAACTATGTTATTTACAAGATATTTCATTTTACAGTTTAACAAACATAAGTTTTACAAAGGCAGATAGTGTTACTATAGGTGGATGATGCTACTAGTTGGATTGTATTATTATAAGTAGATGGTTCTACTAATTATAATATTGATTTTTCCATTTCACTTTATAAGTAAAACATTAAATAAAATTTCCAAAGGCTGACAGCTCTGTAGGGCTGCATACAGGTCTTGACTTATGTTTTTGTTTTCAATTTTTATATATATTTGTATTTTACAAAGGCAAACAATGTTACTAAGGGTAGTGTTTGTATAGGTGGATGATGATGAGCTCATTGTCTCAAAATGTGATGAACGTCTATATTATTGTCATATTAAACCAATCAGTTCTTGACATAATATTTCTTTTTACCGCTAGACATATCTATTAAGCACGTATTTACAGGAAAATGTTTTACAACAAAACCATGAACAAACATATTGTTACGTCTCCGTTTGTTAATTAATTTTCCGTAAATTCTTTCCAACTAAACTTTAGCGACACAAGTCCTTTCTTAAATAAAACTGGTTTATTCTTTCTGAATATAACTTTACGATACACTTAATTTCAACATTCGCGCTAAAACAAACGCTATAACAACGAACGTTAACTTTAACAATACTCCCTGACTGCAGATCAATTACTCACTACCTACACATTGTCCTGTCACGTTGTCACCATCTTATATATACCAGACTACCCCCACCCAATCTAGGAAGGTTCGAGAAAGAAGTGGCGTGATACTAGTCACGTGACCTCGCTGTCGCAATAATGCCTTTCTGTCTTTCTTAATACTTATTGTTGTAATGTCCCTGTATATTTTCAGTACTTTTTCAGGATTTTTTCTTTAAGTATTATATGTCTTTTTTAACTCTTTTCTTCTTTTTTTTGTCTTATTCTTCTAATTTTCTTTATCCTTCTACTTGTTGTTCTTTTAATTATCTGCCTCTTTCTTTTTACTCTTCTTAACGTGCTTTTAATTGTTTCATCACCTCCAACACTATCATATTTCGTGATCAAGTGGCCATCTTGATGTTGAATTTTAGTTAAAGATCTATTTTATTTTTACCAAATATTCCCACTTCCAACAACAATGTTGTTATGTGTTCTACCACTGGGCAGATTCATTTGGATAACTCGATACAAATAATGCAAAGTTTAGACCAGGTGAAGATAATACATTAATTTGTTTTAAATAGTTGAATAACGTTTGTTTCAGGCTACATTTATCTGTCATTTAGATCCTACTCTTATTTCTACATACTACATGATACTTCTAGCTTTTTAACTTTAATATAATTCCTAGATATTGTGTTACCATCCTCTAGCAAACAAACATCTAAATTTAAACATTAAAAGTATAACTTACAACATATCTTTATTAAAAGATATTCATATAGTACTGTGTATAACAATTCACAACTAACACTTGTATCAGTCATCAAGGATTGAATTATATATCATTTCAATGTATAGATTTGTGTCATCTATGTTATGTATAAGTTGTTGCGTCAGCGAGGTCACGTGACTAGTATCACGCCACGTTTTCTAGAAATATCCTGTTCTTTCATGAATGCCCTAGCATTTACTAGTTATGTGTTAGTCTTGTATATATATAAGACGGTCACAACGTGACGGGACAACAGAGGTAATGAGTAATTGAACTGCAGTCATAGAGAATATTGTTAAGCACGTGAAAAGTTCGTTGAGAATTATAGCGTTTGTTACAGAGCGACTGTTAAAATTAAGTGTATCGTAAAGTTGTATTCGGAAAGAATAAACCAGTTTTATTTATTGTGTCGCTAAAGTTTCGTCGGAACGAACTTACGGAAAATTAACTAACGACTGGAGGCGTAACAAAGTGTTGCAAAGTAACTCAATGGACTATCTGCACAGTGAGGAATCAAGCCCTGGATTTTAGTGTTGTAAGTCTGTAAACTTACTGCTGACCCACAATGAGAGACGTAGGAGTTTTTACAGGAGCAAGAGAAAATTATAATACTCCTTGACTGATGCATGCTTGTAAATCTAATTGGTTTTGAAGTTAGAAAAAAACAGTAAAGTGACTGTGTCATCCATAAGATGAAGTACACATGATGCGATTAAATAAGGATTTTTGTCATTGTATGTCGAATTTTATGTCAAGTCCATTTATTTCTCAGCATAGATTCAGTTAGTTGTAACATAACTCAGTATTACTTTTAGCATAACTCAGTATTACTTTGCAATATATATATTGCTAAACCTCCCATTATATAGCACACTTACCATATTTACTTAGGAAATTGCTATAACTGAAAATACCGCATAAAATAAACATTTTAATTAGAGAAGAAGACTAAAGAAACGAAACTTAACAGAAAGTCTTACTGCATTCAGAACAGAAATGAATCTTCCAAAGTCAGAATTAATCTCTCTTGAAAAATACCAAAACTGCAGTCACAAAGCACATTTTCTCTGAACAATCAGAAAACAACCTCCGAAATGCAAAAGTATACACAAGATCAAACAGGACACAATAGAACTATACCATGAAAGTGTAAATAATTTTTTTACTGGTCACAACTAAAGAAAAATAACACTTCAGTCCGAATTTTGCACACAATCTCAACCAGATTTTGTATGGTCCAATATTAGCTAAAAAATAAATACCGTGGGATACTAATATATGTAATATTTGCCTACCATAATTATAATTACAATTATAAAGAGGCATGACGAAATTATATTACTTGTCTATGTTATAGGTTTATGTTTTAAGCTTCTAGCTTTTATATCTTTAATATTCTTTGAATCATAGTAAGTAGTGCAGATAACTAACTGTTCTATTAACTTATATAAGACTAAATTAGACACCTGTTTTTATTAAGTTAATAAGAGTTGAGTAGTTTTAAACTTGTTGGTTTTTACATGAACATAATAAAATCACTTACTAGAAGACCTTCAATGGCTCAGCGGTAAGTCTGAATGTTCGCACCGCTAGTAACCTAGTTTCGATAATTGTGGTGGGCACAGCATATATAGCCCCTTGTGTAGCTTTGTGTTAAACAAAAACAAACTTATTAGAAAGTTTTATGAATGTGCTGTAAGCGTTTGTTTGTTTTGAATTTCGCACAAAGCTACACGAGGGCTATCTGCG
>NW_013667308.1:157696-165100 GCF_000517525.1 Limulus polyphemus | reverse complement strand
ACGCCCCCACAGCTGAAAGGGCGAGCATGTTTTGAGTGACGGGGATTCGAACCCCCGACCCTCAGATTGCGAGTCGAGCGCCCTAGCCACCTAGCCATGCCGATCCATGTAGGTGTTACACATAGTTTTATATAAAATGTTTTTGTTAATACAATAATCATACAGAGCTTGATTTGTATCTTGTGTCTGTACTGGGCCATAAAGGAGAACTTGAGTTTGTGAATAGAAAATATTGATTTTTATGAAACTTTATGACCGTTTCAGTTTGAGTAGCTAAAAAGGGAGTATTAATAACTAATACTGTAGTTGAAGTCAACAATGCCAAGCTGCTGAACATTTGACTATACCTGAAGACTTTGAATTCAGATTTCGACAAAAAGATATTGTTTCTTCTATACTGTAAGACAATGTAATAATGGTCATGTTTATTTGTCTAACTTCTTTATAGAGTTAGCTAACTAGCTTCTATCTCAAGTCAAGAGGTAAATGGATATATTTTCTAACTCATAATGTTGGATTTAATTGTTAAGACTGCTCTTTAAAGAGTCACAAAGCTTACTTGAATTGTAAGTGTTTTTTATGTTCTGTGATGCGTTCTGTAAATAAACAAAGTTATTATAGCAGGATTGTTAACTTAACAATTTTAGGATGTTTTCAGTTTGATTAGCTAGCAGAGAAGTATTAACAACCATAAGTGGAAGTCCACAATGCCAAGCTGCTTAAAACTTTTGAAGACTCTGGGATCCAGATTTCAACAGGATTATTGAATTAAATTGTTATTTTTGGTTGCATTATACATTGCATATATTTTAACAAACATTTTGAATGATTAAAAACACAAAACAAAACTAAACATCAATAAGGAAGTCAAATATCCACAAGACGATCAAAATGTATAAAGCCAGGCTCTCTTCTGTTAAGCAGATTTTACAGTTTTTAAATTTTTAAATTAAGATTTTTCACTTAGGTTGCAATAAACTTTGTGAGATCTTGTAAAGCTTCCAATTTAACCACTGTTTTACCTTGACGGTTTAACTTGTGTCACTTTATCATTTAGGGATTTTATTTCTAATTTAACTTTCATTTCTTTCAAGCTTACAAAGGGCTCACACTGAACTGGTGAAATGAAACCAATAAAGGTTTATTTCATATTTTTTCTCTTTCCAGTTCCACAACAAACATTTGCCTTTGATTTGTGTTAGTACTGTATTTCTCCTTTGATTGTGTTTCATTATTAAATATTATAGTTTTACACATTTTATGTGCTGACTGTTTCTTCATTGACGAACTCAATAAGAGTTCAGGGAGACACAGACTCTATGTTATTATTGGAGTCTCCTGGTAGAAGACTCTGTAAGAAATACATACAACAGAATATACCACACAATTTTGCCTAGATAATTTGTTTGTTTGTTTGAAGTTAAGCACAAAGCTACACAATGTGCTATCTGTGCTCTGCCCACCACGGTTATCGAAACAGGCTTTCTGGCGTTGTAAGTCCGCAGATATATCGCTGTGCCACTGAGAGGCACCTAAATAGACCTGCTAAACCAATATTTGTATGTCACAATAGAAATTCAATTTCAGAAATGACTATTAGTTGTTAAAAAAGTGACAATAAACCAGCTACTGTTACACTTATGTTAGAATATTTTTGGGGGGTGGGGGAGTGGGGAGGGCTACCTGACATTTGACACTAGTGAAATGTATCATTCGTTTTCTTCCCTAGTACATTAGTATACATTGATGACAATTTATTCTTACTCAATATCATAACAACAAACACACACACAAAAATCAGTTAAAATCTTTATTCATATTATTACAAATCCAACATATTTATTATCATAAACAATATAAACACTAATACATATTTAATCTACATATATCATCATCAATAACTTAATGAAACTTAAGAATTTTACTTATAATAAAAAAATTCAAAACAGAAAAGTTAGTCTTAAAAAGATTGTATCTATCTTATTAGTAACATTATTATGATAAACTTGTAACAAAACATACATATATGAGTTTATTCCATGCTTGTGTGCTGTCTATTTATTGCTCGAATTTATCACCAACAAGTCACGGACATCTATGGTAAAAGAATCCTAGCATACGTATATAGAACCGAGACAATCAGATTGACTTTTTCAATGCCTTTGGAACATAGTTTAGTACAGTTGGGCTTAATTTCTCGTCATGCATTAATCAAGTCTCTGAAATTATATATCCTTCCTTCCACATGATATTATGGAGGTAAGTCGTACTCCACTCCACGTGTTTCACATCTTCTTTGTTTAACATGTCCTTAGGGAATACAGCCCTAAAACTATTCGTATCAGTTCATCACATGAAACAATCTTTAATGGTCAACACATTTACAATATACACTCCAGCCACCTTCAAGCCTTCTACTTCTATTATCACTGTTTTTTTTTTCTTTTCTCTTTCTGTAATTGCAACAAATATGGTCAAAAGAAGTCAAGACATTCTCAACATTATAGTACCTTGTAATATCATTCCACAGTTACTCATTCAATTCTGAGCTACTTCTGAGTTTTGAATTTACACTGCTTTGCCTCACATTGTCGGATGGCTATTCATACTAGTTCTAGTTGATTCGAATGCTGTTATTCTCGTTCTTCGTTTTCTGCCAGCGATTAAACTAATCCTATTAATTTTGCCTGATAATTTTGTATAAAATATTTGTGTTTTATGATCTACTAACCTCATCAGTTCGTTACTAAGCTAACCTAATTTTGTCTTCAATCTCCACAATCTCTCTACATCCTACATCATTCAATTTGACCACTTCAGTACCCTATGAATATAACGATCTTTCGTTCCTTTTTTCTGCTTTCTTTGCCTTTTTAAATCTGCATAAGCAATCCAATTTTAAAGCCAATTTATCATGTGCATTGTAAAACAGTATGCTTATTAGTACTACTACTAAGTATAGGGTTATGAGCACTGAATTAAATAACTTCCACTTATCTAACTTGTTTTGTTTTTTTCTATTGTAGCTCACAAGCATTCTACATGTTGTTGGAACTCATTTATTGTTAATCCTCACCTCTCAAGGGCAAATTCTTAGTTTTTTCTAATATAGTGGTCAGTTATTTAATCTCTGAATCTACTTTGATATCTTTAATTAGCTGTGACTCTTCTTTTGTTAACATTTCGTGTAGATCAGGTACATTTATATTTAACTGTGCCACTGTATATATAGTTTTACTTCTGAAGCTAGAGGGTAAAGTTATTCATTGTCCATGTGCAGAGCAATTCCTGGCTAATTTTAAGTATCTGATGTTTCTTAACTTAGTCATTTTAGTGTAATAATCAAATTGATGCACATCAAATTTTGGACAAACTACTGATAAAGTCAGTTCATTTTAATGTTAAATAGCCATGTCTCTGGAGTTCGAGTCTTAATGAAATAAAAAAGGTTTAGAGATGATTACTCTCTTTTCACACAATTCTGCTATTCTATTTCTAATACCTGCAAATAGGACATCATTACAAGTTGCTACTGGCACTGAATAAATACCTACATTGGGGTCATATTTTAACATGTCTTCTTCTGTCATTTCCAAGTATGTATGCTGATCATTCGAACCAGCAACATATGGTTTTACACTCTCTACATTTAACACATACAAGTTATTTAATGGTACAGCTCTATATAACTTAAACATTTTGTCTGTTGCTTGCAGAGGTATCTCTATAACAATTCTCAATATATCCCTTACAGCAGCTGTCTTGACATCCGCCCATGTATAATACATGTAAATATGATCACTATGTGTAGGATTCACAAACTGTAAGTGTGGTGGAAATCCCCTTTCAATTTCATCTAACACTTATTATAGCTTACATGGGAGTTGAAACTAAAAATTTAATGCTCTATTTGCAGCCATGTAAAGTTCGTGTACTAACTTAGCTAATTCAGTTCTACTACTTTCAACTGTAAAATCTAACTGTTACAAATTATTTTGAATTATTGCATTGAAAACTAACATCTCAGCACCTGCTTTATCTATTTCAGTTTGTTCTATCCAAGCATGTATCAATTCGTTAGTGATACTCACTAATGCTCTGAATACATTTCTTATCTCCTGATCATAGAATTCAATTCTTGGATTAAAAAATTCACAATAGTCGCCTGTTTTCCTATCAAATGAATCATTTCTTTAGAAATTTATCTCTGATGATTGATCTGTTTTTCTTAATTCTTTTTGTCAGTTTTATATGGGCCGAATTCTTTACAGTAGGCCTGTAACTTGTTGGTGATAAAGTTCAACAATAAATGGATAGCACACAATCCACTTATTCAAAATGATATATATATATATATTCAAAACAAGTCAAATGTATGCTCAAAAATAGTAATTATGCTATTGTTTACCATTATTAAATCTGGAGCTTTAAATAATTCTCTTTTTCGTCAAAAGTCCACATAGACTAGTTCACTTATTTTAGAACCCAATGGACAAGACGAATTATGTTCTCTCTACTCTTTTATCACAATATAATCAGTGACAAGTTCACTTCAGTTACCTCATGGGTTACCACAGTCGTATCCAGAGCTTTAAATCATTGTATTTCACGACAAAAGTCCACATTAGCTGGTTCAATTACTTTAGAACCCAAATAATAAGACTAATTATTCTTCTCTATTCTGTTTATTACAATACATTCCGCGATTATAACACTTTAAAAATCGCCACTATACACTCTTTATGGCTAAACGAACAAACACAGTCTAGATCTATATCTCTCATTAACTTTGTCTTACTTTTATTAACTTTCTTTTACTTATTTGTGTATCTGCACGCATTTATAATACATGAAATACATAATAAAAATATCTAGCCCTCAGATAGCAACAATATTTCACATAACAATAAAAACCTGGAAGCTTTGACTAAGATGACATTAACAATATTACAAAAGACTAATGCAACAGTCAAACTGCATACACAATGTACTACTTGTACTGAGTTACGTAGTGAAACTTGTCATAACTATCGCTTTTAAAATAATTGACTTTTAAGACTCTTGTTGTGGAAACTAAATAATCATTAAATATAAAATAACTAAATCACTGGATAGTTGAAAAAGCAAGGAATGCTCTTCCTTTCAATCCATGATCATGCAAATCAGCAACCGTTTTAACCGTAAATAATCGAGTAGGAACCATGAAATGTAGCTCATATATTCTGTCAGACTTCACTACCAGATAGCTCATAAGGCAAGAAATGCAACTTCATTTCAATCAGTAATTTAACAAATTTATGATTGTTTTAGCTTTGTTGATCAAGCAGTAACTCTAAAATGTAGAGCATGCACTGTGCTTTCAATATTTCTTGGTGGCTTGGAAGGTGGACAATCATGATGCCCTTTCTACCCTTTCAATCAGTAGCCTTCCAACTATCTGCCCATCCTAGCTTTTAATAATCAGGTAGAAATCACACAATGTTGAGAACCTGATGAATGAAAAGAAGTGGTATTCTTTGCTCTCAAAGCTATGAAGTGATGCAAACTATACCTTATACACTACAAAGCTAGTATGATTGAACAGTAACCATATGGTGTAGTACATAGAAGATATTTCACATTGCTAATTCGGGCTCAAAAATTAAGGGTTGCTACACTGTATTGATCAGTAGTCTTCCACCTACATGGTCATCTTAGCTTTGGACCAATAATCAGTTCCACGTGGGAAGCCAGTATTGGCATTTAATTCCATAATCAGAGCCGGTAGTTGCTTCCATTTTCAGCACATCTTCATCTACTTCATCAAAGAATACCAGGCAAGTATTCACAGCTTCCTATCTTTTATCAGGCAGTCGAGACTTAAGAAGGTGTCCTCGAACTTCTCCGGCTCATTAGTTTCTTTTCCAGATTTCTAGGTTCAGCTATGATAACTGGATGTAGCTTATCGACTGTTCCACGTGTTTCTGTAATTTACCTCTTGCTACAAGTAGGTCAAAGTGGACATGTCACGACATTTTACAGGATTACACTCAAAATTTGATTAAACTACTGTTACGACAGTGGAAGTCACGCGACGCTGGGAGCATGCGCGCTGTAGTTTCTAGAAGGATCATGAATTATCGAGGAACTCCGCAAATGTCCCAGTGTTTGCCGGGTGCCCTCTTTTTTAGTATATAAGCCTGGCGAGAAAAACCAGCGGGAGGGCAGAGATAGATATATTGAAGAGATAGATAATTGACTAGTAGGAACAGTAGGCACCGTAAGTAAAGTATGTGATTCGCTGTGATTTATAGCATGTGTTATAAAGGTTGTTAAATTTAAAGTGACTGTGAAAATTATGTGTATTACAAAGTTGTATCGAAAAAGAATAAACTAGTATTAATTAAGAAAGGACTTGTATCGCTGAAGTTCCTCGAAAAGAATTTATACCGGAAATTAATAAACGACCAGATACGTAACAAATTGGTGTCAGAAGTAGGATGAAAAAAAAAATGGAAACGAGAAGTGGCAAATCAAACTATAGCTTAGCAGATTTGATGGCAGCAATACAAGAACAGCAAAAGAAACAAAAAGAACGAGAAAAGAAACAAGAAGAGAGACAACAGCAGTGGCAAGAAAACCTGCAACAGTGGCAGGTCGAACAGCAAAATAAAACAAGAGAGAATACAGCAGTTGTTGGAGGAAAAAGAAAAGAAATAAGAAGAATAAGAAAAGAAACAAGAAGAGAGACAACAGCAGTGGCAAGAAAACCTGCAACAGTGGCAGGTCGAACAGCAAAATAAAACAAGAGAGAATACAGCAGTTGTTGGAGGAAAAAGAAAAGAAATAAGAAGAATAAGAAAAGAAACAAGAAGAGGGATTACAGCATTGGTTGGAGGAAAAAGAAAATAAACAAAAAGAAAGTATCCAACAGTTGAGAGAAAGCCAGCATACACAAATGGAAAAAAATTAGTAAATCTCAAAGTGAATTAAATACATTAAAAACGATTTACTGTCTTTTACAAACGGAGGATATATTAACCATGGACCTAATCAGCCCCAAACAACAGGAAGCCCCTTCCAGACCCCGCAGCTAAACCCTAATGCAGACATATTCATTTCTGCCAGAAGTAAGATTCCAGACATGAGTGTCAGCAATATGAGTGATCTGGTACGAAGGAAGCCACAGGAATTCGATGGGAAGGCACCATGGGAAGCATGTAGAGCACTGGAAATACTTGGATAGTTGTCAGCAGACATCAGACACAACTATAGAGCACTAGTAGCTGCTCTAGAACTCAGGTATGGAACTCAAAATCAGTCCGAAGTCTACAGAGCTAGGTTTAGGACTTGAGTCTGTGCTAAAGGGGAGAGCCTACAAGAGCTGGCACAGCATTTGGAAAGTATGGCACACAAGGCCTACTC
>NW_013667308.1:148385-156696 GCF_000517525.1 Limulus polyphemus | reverse complement strand
AGGAATTCGATAGGAAGGCACCGTGGGAAGCATATAGAGCACAATTTGAGCTCCTGGCAGAGATGAATGGATGGACACAGGAGCAGAAAGCAGTATATCTGTCAACGAGCTTGAAGGGACAACCACTGGAAATACTTGGACAGTTGTCAGCAGACAACAAACACAACTATAGAGCACTGGTAGTGGCTCTAGAACTCAGGTATGGAACTCAAAATCAGTCCGAAGTCTACAGGGCTAGGTTTAGGAACGATAGTCCGTGCTAAAAGGGAGAGCCTGCAAGAGCTGGCACAGGACTTGGAAAGTATGGCACACAAGACCAACCCAACTGCACCACCCGATCTCCTCAAGTTGTTGCTGAGGGATCAGTTTGTAGATGCCTTGGACAGTCCACAACTGAAGATACAAGTTGAAGCAAACATACCCCTCTACTATACAGGATGCAATGGCTAAAGCTCTTGAATTTGAATCCTACATTAAGACCAGCACAGCGGTACCAAGGTTGGTACAGTCTTCAAGATTCAAGGCCAGAAAAGGGCAGCGTTCAGAGAAGTTTGGGGGACTTTGCTGGCACTGTAACAAACCTGGGCACAAGACAGCTCAATGCCGGCAACTTCAACACGGGGAAGATGCCACGGCAGGAAAGGCTGCTACCCAAAAAGGTTGATGGAACTGTGGAGAACAAGGACATATGAGGAGCCAGTGTAAGAAGAATACTACCAATAAGTCAGCTTCGGGAAACCAGTAGTGGTTGGTGCTGAGGGACGCCCACCAACCCCCATCGTGAAAGTCCCAACAGCTAAATGTAAAATGGCAAGCACACACAGTGTCTATGTGACAGGAAAGCTGGATGGCCAAAAGTGCATCATTGTCATAGATTCTGAATCTCAGCAAACCCTTGTGAGTATCAAGGTGATAGATCACAAAGGAATACCAGAAGCCATACAAAAGCTCTGTGGTATGTCAGGATATTATGCAAGGTTGTGGAGACCAGTGTGGGTAACTGTTGAGTTCATGGATATGAAGGACAGACACAATGTATACTTGGCTGACATTGAAACCAATGCATACTAGGGTTGGACTACGTACTACCGAGGACGTGTGTAGTAAATTTTGATAAAATGACGTTTGGGAACAACAAAGGCCAAATTCCGGTAAGTGTTAAAAGAGAGGCTGGACTAACCAGGTGCCATCAAGCTGAAGTCAAAGAGACTGAAGGAGTTGATGACGGTGAAGTGGAACCAGGTATATATATTAAAGCAGAGCAGGAGAAAGACCAAGATTTGAAGCCAATAATTGATTTTCTACAAGCAAGTGTTCTGCACCATGCTTGGGAGAAGGTGTCTAGCTTAAGCCCTGTGACAAAGAACTATTGGGCACAATGGGACCAGTTGAAGCTTGAAGATGGTATTCTTCTCCGGAGATAGGAAACTGCAGATGGGAAAGTGACGACCAAGCAAACATTTATACTGAGAAAGTTACGGGAAGTTGTGCTGTGTCAATCTCATAATAGTTTAACAGGAGGACATCTTGGAGTTAAGAAGACATTGAGATTTTACTTGATAGGTATGAGGCAAGATATGGAAGAATGGTGCAGGACCTGGAGTACATGTTGTGCTAAAAGAGGATCCAAGCATAAAGGACGTGCTCCAATGAAGTTATATCAAGTTGATGCACCAATGGAAAGAGTAGCTATTAACATTGCTGGTCCTTTGCCCCAAACTCGTGCTGGAAACAAGTACATTTGTGTGGTGATGGATTATTTCACCAAGTGGCCTGAGGCATACGCAATACCAAATCAGGAAGCTACAACTGTAGCTTCGGCAATTAGTGATTTCTTCTTCAGGTTTGGTATGCCATACAAACTGCATTCAAATCAAGGCCATAACTTTGAATCAACTGTGTTTCAGGAATGCTGCAAGTTGTTTGGTATACGAAAGACCAGGACAATGCCACTTCACCCACAGTCTGGTGGGATGTTAGAAAAGTACAATTAGACATTGGGACAGGAATTGGCAAAGCTTTGTCTATCATTTTTTTAAATCCCACACAGCGTCCAAGGTCAGAACACCCCGTGAATGGACAAGGTCTCACTGTGCAGTGTGATTGTACACCTCAACATCTGTGTTGCAGGCCTCGGTGATAAGCTATGGCAAGGTCATGTTCTTGAAACATTGTTATCTAATGTGCTATCATCTTTTATAGATTTTTAAAGTTTACTAATCCTTTAGTCAAACGTGATACACCTGGATGGTGAATTTTATACCATACAAGTAGTAAGTGTTATATTTCATGAAGAAATCCACTACAAGAAGTTATTTCTATGTTCATGAGCCATGAGCATACACATAATGTATATCATTAGACATTCTACTCCATCTTGCAACTGCAATAACACTATTCCAGCTTCATTGTTGCTATTTGGAGTGTGAAGAAACCTGGAAGCTCTGTCATGGATAGACCAGTTTCATAGTTTTTACTAAAACAAGCTTTAGAGATCAGAATACCTGATCACATTATTTACTTCGATGTTTCAATTTCCTGAGAGACTATAATGATACTGTTTAAAGAAGATTCCCACAAATCATCAGTCATATGACACACAAAAAGAAGAAAACTGCTCACTTCTTCATGAATCGAGGCTCTTACTACAGCTATCTTAACTGGGTCTGTTAAGACTCCATTCCAAGATTCACAGGGTCCGCACAGCTCCTGTACCTAACAGGAGCTCAACCTCTTGCCCTTGTGATGTTATAAGCATATACAAAACTCCACCCAGCCCTGACAAAGCTGGGCTAACCACTTAACTCTGATCTATGTGTGATCTTTCTACTGTGCTTTCTCAAGCCATTGACCAAGCCTGACTTGGGCTCAATCATTTTCTAGGAGCTTTTGTCACAGCATCCACCACATATTGTTGTTCATCATGGACCTGTTGACTTGACAGCCAGTATCAATACCCATATCAACTTTTCTGCTTGGCAAAGTGCTGACATTGTAGGTTGGTGGGCTTCTTCTGAGCCACTGGTTGAAACCAATATCTCTGCTGTCTTTGTTGTGCTGCAAAGTATAATCAGTTCCTTTGCCAGTGTCCCACTAGTCCACAAAGAAAGAAGTTTGAATCTGCCCAGTGTTTTGCAAATTTCATTGTTAGATGTTACATTCATGCTTTGCTGTTGCTATTGTTACTGTTAATATTGTAAAAAAGTCTAAATTTCAAGTCCTTAAAACTATAAACTATTTTACATAACAGAATGATTGATAAATAAAACTATGGCTAAATATCACGAAAGTTATTTCATTATATTTTGTATATCACCTCATTTCAGACAGATTCCATTTTTTAAAGCATACTCTTACATCCACAAACTAAGACTATTATTTAACTCTAGCAGTTGTCTTATCTGCAAGAAAGAACGTGATGAGGACCTCAAAAAGGCATCAAAACCTGGCAAAAGAACAGAAGCAGGTGACAGCAAGGTGTTTGATAGAATTCATAATTTACTTAATGAATGTACATTTGTTGGTAAACAAATAATCCAGTATCATAATAACTGTTTTTCGTCATTTATCAGCATCACAAATCTGACACATGTAGCAGGTCTAATGAAGCATGAGCCTGAATTTACCTCACAAGAATGTCCATAAAAGTCAGAATTCTGCTGGAAAAAGATCTGTATATCTTGTGGACAAAATTGTTAACAGACAAATATTCAGAAGTGAGAGAAGTTAATGTCTCTGACATCCTTAAGCATGAGCTTCTCCTATTTCTTTGTCACTGTTCAATATGGATGAATATTTCCACAAAAACAATCAAAAGTGCATCAGTTTGCTAGAAATACCAAACACAACAGATCCAAGTCTTCTATTAGTCGATTTCATGATGATCATCCAGATGGTCTGCAGTGATAAAAGTACATTTGGAGTTTTTTTATGAGAAACTTCTAAGAGTGATTCTTTCTTAAAACTTCCAATTGGAGTGACTGGTGACAGCTATTCTCATGATCAGTCAATCAAAAGTAGAGAAAGAGTCAGATGTGACAGAATCCACATGCAGGGAATAAGGAAGCCTTCGAAAGTTACTCCCTTGTTCAAACAGCGATAAGAAGATTTTCTAGACCTGCTGATAAAGCTAACGTGACAAATTTCTTAATGAGAGATTGGATGTAGGCTGACGAAGAAAGATTGCCGCATGGAAGAAAGTTTTTCTTGGCAGAGGGTTTCACAGACCCACGAAAGACAGTTGTGGTGAAATATGGGCAGTTTAGCAGAGTGAAGGAGTTTTAGTCAGACCATGAAGAGGCTAACTCAAGAATGCTGCTACCTATAAGCAATGCACTTAAAACACTGGATGTAAAATATGTTGTGCTGTGGAGCACTGACTAAGATATTACTGCCATACATCCAAAATATATCTTCCCACAAAATATTCAACAACTCTTCTTCTACAAAGCAAATGCTACATCCCAATGCACTCTGTTGCTTAAGATCTTGGACATGATATCTCTTGTGTTACCCTCAATCCATGCCTTGAATAGCTGTAACTCCATAAGTACATTTAATTGGATAGGAAAAAGAAAGTGGACAAAGATCCTGACTGTGAATTGTGACCTACTGGATGGCTTTAAGCAAGTTGGTGATGATGCTATCATATTGTTACGACAGCGAAAGTCACGTGACGCTAGTAACACGTCATGATATTCTCGAAGGTTCGTGAATGCTCGAGTGTTTGCTAAATGTGCGGCATTCTTGTATATAAGTGCGCCAGACAATGAATCGATATAGAATTGCAGACAGACAGAGACGGACAATTGAGTTAAACGCGGTAGTAAGTAAGTGCATGAATCGTTCATTGTGAATTATAACTTGTGTTTAAGTTAACTTGATTGTGGAAATTAAGTGTATTGCAAAGTTGTATTGAGAAAGAATAAACTAGCTTTACTTAAGAAAGAACTTGTATCGCTGAAGTTTTTCGGAAGGAATTTTAACAAACAACCAGAGACGTAACAATATTATATGTACAACTCGCATAACATGCCAACAGAAGTTACTCATCACTGGACATGGTGAGATATGAGCTTTTCTCTAATAAAAATATTACCATTAAAAAGCTGCTACCCATGATGGATGCTTTTTCAGTGCATGTAAAAAAAAAAATTATCAAAGTTTCATATGGCTGCATATTACACTACAGTTTTTGAATCTCCCATCATCAGTTGGGAATAGATAAAAAATTCAAGTTGTCTTGGTTTTTGCAACGCTGTTTGTGCAACTAAGAAATGCAGATGTAGAAAGGAAAAAAATATTGTGCTCTGATGCTTGTTCTTGTGATAATGAAGAATACATCAACAGACTTATTGAAGTCTTGTCTGACTCTAAGAGCAATGATAAATCTTAACTTTCAGGCTCATTTCTAATAGTCTTGTGCTTGAAGGGTAATTAGTGCTTTGAGATAAATACTGTATTTTATTCACAAACATAAAAAATGTATACCTGAATTATGAGCAAATATCTACCACATATCTTTATTGGTTGTATGTATAATAACAATACTACATTGCTTAATTTAAGAAAGTTATTTTAATTAAATAGACAACCATTACATTTTTTCTACTTTGTTGAACATATTGTCAAAATCTGTCCTTCAAATTTAAATTCCAATCTACTACTTTTATATGTCTTATATATCTATTGCTAAGGCAAATGTCTGTATATGTAACATTTAACTTTCGAAAGTTATAACAGTGAATGTGGAGAGGTAAAAATAAGTATGATAAGGTAACATAAATAATAAATATCTATTTTTATTGTACCATATATTGCTTCGTATTTTGCAAATCATTTCATGTACATTCTGTGACAAAAGGGTTAAAAATGTATTACATGATACAGAGTGTCACCATATTCAGTGTTACCATTTTTGTTATATTGACACTCTAAACAAATAAACTCAGGTTTAACAAATACATCTTTTAATTTAAATGATATAAATTTAATTTATTGTATTAATATGAAACAATATTGCATAGTGCTTTTCAAATCATCCAATTATTATGTTTATGATGCTGATTTTAGACAAAAAAGTGAAAAGAATCAGGTTTCAGGCAACCCAGAAACCTTCTTGAAATTTGATTTCTGCAAATAAATTGATTTATTTGTCGTAATACAGTAGACTAAGTAATCTTGAAACATCCCTTCTTCGTAGACAGCCATTTTTATGTCAGACTTCCTGAATAAACCCCAGTGTAGAAAACAACTGCACCACTTTCACAAGTCCACATCAACCCTAGGAGTTGTCCACATAGATTATAAAAATGCATGGCATCATCATACATTTTCTAACTTTTTGGGGTGAACTAAGTATCAGATAAGTAAACCAACAAATTCGATCAATAAGTAAAAGGAGTATTAGTGTTTTATAACTTGGATGAGTTTTTTAAATGTAAAATAATAAGTCTGGACAAATTTAAATAAATGAACACAATATATATGCAGGTGAAATCACAGTTGATTATACTGGAGTGTGTTTAAGATCCACACTTTTCTTTCTCTATAGATTTTGACTATGATATTTAAGTAAGTCTTCACTCAACGATCTCCTAGTATAATTAGCTCCAGAAAATATGCCTGAACTCAATCTCGTGACCATTATTTTTTCACAGCATTGGTCAGTTGTTACATCTAGTCAACGTCAACTTGATCAGTGAAGGATATTACAGTTTCCTTTCAACTTGAATGCTGTATGTTATTGCAATATCTTCTTGGGCAGAATAGACATTTCTTACTATAGAATAGAGAACAACAAAACAAAGGAAGAAAAAGTACAATCTCAACGACTTTTCAGACCACATTTATGTGCTAACGCTGCATACATCAAGAAGAGGAATTTAAAAAATACTATATATTTAAAGCAAGCACAAAACTTATGATATGAGTGCATATCACAAAAACAAAGTATAGTCCTAGCTAAGCCTCGTTTACAGCACATGTGAGTTATCATTATTTAAATTATAAATATAGTCATAGGCGCACGAGGGATTTTCAGAGTAGGCTGTACAATTTTTCCCCGAATGAGGTTATGAAAATTATATTTTCTGCTTATAATTTTGCCTGAATAAAAACTGAAAATTTGCTCGAATGGCCGTATGTATTGCAAGCTAGGGGGCTGCTCCTCGCCTCGTACGCTTAAGAATATAATGTTACGACAGCGGAGGTCACATGACGCTAGTAACACGTCACGCGCTTCTAGAACGTTCATGAAACCTCGAGAGGCTACTAGATATGCGGTAGTCTTGTATATAAGCCGCCAAGAAGTAACGGCAACAATGTAATTGAACTACAGACAGAGAGAGAGACGTATTGTTGAGTCGAGCACGTGAGACGTTTGTTGAGAATTATAGCGTTTGTTATCGCGTGATTGTGGAAATTAAGTGTATTGCAAAGTTGTATTTAGAAAGAATAAACCAGTTTTATTTAAGAAAGTTGCGGTTGCTAGTGGTAGGACAAATAGGATTATAGGTTACATATTGTTGCGTCATCGAGATCACGTGACTATTCTCACGCCCTCTAGTTTCTAGAACTATCCCGTACCTTGGCGAATGCTCTAGTATTTACTAGATCAGGTAGGCTGGTATATAAAAGAGGGTGACAACGTGACGAATGTAATGTAATGTGTGTGAAGATAGTGAGTAACTGAACTGCAGTCAGAAGTATTGTTGACGTTCGTATAGCGTTTGTTATAGAGCGATTGTTGAAAATAAGTGTATCGTAAAGTTGTATTCGGAAAGAATAAACCAGTTTTATTAAGTAAAGACTTGTGTCGTTAAAGTTTCGTCGGAACGAAGTTACGGAAAAATCAATTAACAAACGGAGACGTAACAATATACAGAAATACTGGACACAACTGTAGGTCACTGGTTAGACCTAATTTGGAATATTGTGCTCAGTCTTGCTCTTTTTACTGTTATTAGAATGATAGCTGAGATGGGAATGTGTCGTAAGAAGATATTGTTACGTCTCCGTTCGTTAATTAATTTTCCCTAAATTCGTTCCGACTGTTACGTCTCCGTTCTTTATGAATTTTCCGTAAATTCGTTCCGACGAAACTTTAGCGACACAAGTCCTTTCTTAAATAAAACTGGTTTATTCTTTCTGAATATAACTTTGCGATACATTTAATTTCAACAGTCGCGCTATAATTCTCAACGTGCTCGACTTCAACAATACTCAGTTCAATTACACACTCTCTGACTGCAGTTCAACTACTCATTATCTTTCCGTCGCTTCGTGGCCGGTCTTATATATACAAGACTAC
>NW_013667308.1:138102-148299 GCF_000517525.1 Limulus polyphemus | reverse complement strand
TCACGAGATTTAAGGAAAAGACGTGAAAGTTCGAGAATGGCGTGGCGTGATACTAGTCACGTGACCTCGATGTCGTAACACGACGAAACTTTAGCGACACAAGTCCTTTCTTAAATAAAACTGGTTTATTCTTTCTGAATATAACTTTGCGATACAGTTAATTTCAACAGTCGCACTATAACAAATCCTATATTTCTCAACGAACGTCGCACGTGCTTGAATTCAACAATACTCAGTTCAATTACACACTGTTCCGTCACGTTGTGACCATCTTATATATACCAGTCTACCCCCAATCTAGTAGTCTCCCGACAATTCAGGAAGGTTCGAGAAGGACGTGGCGTGATACTAGTCACGTGACCTCGTTGACGCAACAATATTTTAAGATCTCTGAGATTGTTTTCTCTTGAAAAAATAAGAGTTAGAAGGAATCTGTTTGAGGTATTCAAGTTTATTAATGTAATTATTAGTATCGATAAATTATCTTTCTTCATAATTAATGGTGAAAGTGATAGGACAAGGGAACAGAAATATAAATTTCGGCAGGGTAGGAATCTTAGACAGTTTTACTTTCCTAACATGGCTCTGCATAGCCAGGTGGTTAGGGCATTCGCCTCGCAATCTGTGGGTCGCGAGTTCGCATCCCCGTCCCAACAAACATGCTCGCCCTCACTGCCGTGGGGACGTTATAATGTGATGGTCAATCGCACTATTCGTTGGTAAAAGAGTAGCCCAAGAGTTGGCGGTGGGTGGTGATGAATAGCTGCCTTCCCTCTAGTCTTACACTGCTAAATTAGGGATGGCTAGCGCAGATAGCCCTCGTGTAGCTTTGCGCGAAATTCAAAACAAACTTTTCTAACAGGATGTTGGCCTTTGAAATGGGTTGCTTACAAATGCAGCAAAGAAGTAAATTTAAATGAGTTTAAAAGAAAACGCGATAAATATGTAACTAATAAGGGTTGGATTCATTTTTTATTAAGTGGATAGGACATCCTCGATGTACCACCAGGCCTCTTGTTATCCTAAATTATAATATTACAATAATGAATTTTATTAAGTATGTTTATTTGTTTGTTTTCTTTAGAGTGAAAATCACATTGGTCATTTGCTGTGTTCACTGCGGGAGAATTGAACCCCGAATTTTGGCGTTGTAAGTCCTTAAACTTACCGCTGTCCCACCGGTGGATTTTACTGAATAATATCATTTGTTTGTTTGAAGTTAAGCACAAAGCTACACAATGGGCTATCTGTTTCTAGCGTTGTAAGTCCGCAGACATGCCGCTATGCCAGTGGGGGGGCCTTTGAATAAGAGAAATATTATGTATATATACATATATTTCACTCTTCTCGCCGTTGAAACTGGCAACAGTGATTCAGGTGGCGCTTGAGTGAGATACTAATTTTTCTAATCATTTTTCAGAAAACGTGTGTTTGATATAAACAAGTTTGGGAAGTAGGTTACGCGATAGGTGAGTACCGATGAACCCAGTTATTTCTAGCGATATTATAAATAAGAATTGTTTATCAAATTACTTATATTCGATACTTTTTAACTTTTTCGTTAGAATCTGTGTAGTTAGCTTGCTTTGAGTTTGAATGGTTTGACACAGTGATAGGAAGTTTATGACTCATTACATTATTACCATTTGATATAATACTGTTACTAGTACTATTAGAGGTAACATATTTTAGCTTTCAAGTTCAACATCTCATTAGAAATATTTAAAATGATTGAAGTTCGACAGAAAAGTCTCCTTCTGTTGGTTGTAATTGAATTTGATTTTTTTTGTTTTGTTTTATAACTTAATTTTCTCTGTGAATAACATCAAAGATTAAGATTTTATACAAAACTGCCGATAAATAACTAGAATATTTAATAAATTAATGGTAGGATCAATTCACGTTGCCTGATTTCAAATTGGACTTGTAACTGAATTTAGTGGTTTGCTTTGACAAACCGAGAAGAATGTCCAGCTTGTTCCATAGATGTGAAGGTGTTGGCATGTCTGTGGAGATATTTCTGGGTGATTCTGTAATATTAGTGTAAAGCAGTGCTGCTCTTTTATGGATAGACTATTTACAAAAAAGATTGATAATTCTCTGGCTCATAGCTTTTACACTATTTAGTTGAATTCATAAAATATTTGTTTTAATTGAGTGTCATTCAGAATCTGAACTAACATGCACAAATGTGTAATGACTAATGTGAGTGAGTTACATTTTAGGTTATTGCATGCTTTAGTATTGGGAGGGGATGAACTCCAATATACATTATTTAAAGAATAAGGAATATCAGTGTTTTAGCACTAAACATTATAAGTTTGGTTTTTATTTTCACTTCCCAAGGAAGTTGAATAAGCTAATGCCTGAGGTTTAACTTGGAAAGATGATCATAAGTTTATGATTTCACCAAAAATGGTTAGTTAATATAAAAACCTAAAGTTTGTTTTTTATCTTGATGAGGAAACTTACCTTGTATACTGCTCATGTATTAAGCCTTTTTATGTGAAATTATAGCTTTAGGGCATACTAATAGGGATATACTTTCCAATCTGGAAATATACTGAAGAAATTCATAATTGAAAGCCTACTAGTCCACACAATTTCTTTACTATCTTGTGTTGGCAAAATCTTTTGAACATATGATTAATGCCTGGTGTATTTGATATCTGATTATCCAACATCCTTACCAAAAGCATTTGGACAACAAGAGACCACTTGATCCTTCAAGGTTACCTTTGCACACTTACCCTACAGAAAAGTAAAAATTTAAGCCCACTCTTTATCTTTCAGGAAAATTGTTGATTCTTAAATCACTTTATTGATGGATTCTACTACTAATACTAATAGCAACTAATTTCTTAAGTTAACCACCCTCTTGAAATAATAAAAACTGGATCCTAGCCTGTCTTTTCCAGGTTTTAAACTTGTGTCATATTATCTTCATAATATAGCAAAAAAGAAATTAGAGGCCTTTATATTCTTTATCTCCTGGATAATCTTATATATTTAAATAATATCACCTTTTACCCTTCTTTTCTCAAGAGAAAATAAATTAGGAGATAATAATCTAACCATGTGAGGTAACCTCTTCTATACCTAGACTCATCCTACTAGCCCTCGTCTCAATATTCTTTCCTGGCTAGGAAAACCAAGACTGTACCCAGTATTCGATCAGAGTTTAACAAGTGATTTGTATAGAGATAGTTACTTCCTTTGACTTGTAATCAATACTTTTATAAATACACAGCACAATATTTTCTTCCTATAAGATATCTTGCATCCGCTCACAAAAAGCTTTTCTTGACTTATATTGCCCTATATTGGTGCAAATTTTCATGCGCCACTAGCCTTGATACTCCCATTTATCTCTGCATACTAACATGTAAGTGACTGTGCAACAACCCTCCACCAATAGGAGTGCAACACTATCCCTATTAGAAATAGTGCCATCTCTAATCTTGCAGCTGTTAATCTCTTCTTGATTGGCAGTCTTAATAAATAGTGCTTGCATTTTAATTCACATATCCACAAATTTTGACATTCTTAATTTTTCTTCTTTAATTACATTGTTCTTTACCATTTTCATTCTTTTTTTTTTTTTTGGTGGAGAATTAAGAGTTATTTTATTTATCTTCTCTCTCAATTTCATGAGTTATGCACTCTCATTTTCAGGTGACAATGAATACATCTGCTGCAGTAGAATTACTGACAATATCCAATGGGTTGGAACCATTGTCCTCAGTCCATGAAGTGATGGCTCTAGTCTGTTGGGAATTAACCAATTTCATGCAACAATCAGAACAAACTGGTGATTATCCTATCATGGGTTTCAATGATTGAGAAGTTTTGGATTTGGACAGCCTTTTCCCCCCTCCTGAATATGCCTCTCAGCTGCGTGTTGTTTTAGGGGGACTTGCCTGGACCTCTTTCCCCTTTTGGTGTATTTGATTATTCAGGTATGTTAAGTTCTGTCCTTATCTCCCCTTTCATATGTTCCACCCCTGCCATTCTCAGGTACTAGCCTTTGGGTCATTATTTTAGTGTTTCCTAATTTCTTGAATAATGGGGTTCATCCGAGTCATTTGAGGGAGCATTTGCATTTGCGGGTTGGTATACCATGACCCCCATTTGATTATCATTGTTTCAAAAAAATTCCCTTATTTGGACTCGCAGCATTTGATGTCACTTTTCCCTTGGGGGGGATCAGACCCCAATAATTTGATTATATTTTCCTGTTTTTGTCTTACTCTAACTACCCTTCTCAGGTCAGGGCTGGTGGAGACCAGACTCCTTCAATATTCCCATGTTTGGAGGTCCTTGGTGGTTGGTCCGTGGGCTCTGAAAGTTGTTTCAATAAGTCTGGTCCTCTATTTCCATTCATCTCTCCCATTGTCTCACAATCCTGTTTCCTTGCCTCTTCATCAGAATCCAGTTTTTGCCTGTCTGATTTATTCCAAGGGCCTTCATTTTTACCACTCTATGGACATGTGGCTGTTTCTTGCCTCCTCACAAGACAACTTTGTTCTACATCCTCAATTTCTTCTCCAGGACATTGTGATGGTGGGTTGGCTTGTTAAAGTGGAGCAGTTTTCCTCCCATCCACCAAATTGTTTTGTTCATCCCAGGGTGTTTTTCAATTCCCTACTCCTCCTCCATTGGGCTGTACCTGCTACACTTATGTTGTTAACTATTAATTGTTTCGTATGCCGCATTTCCTCCTCCTGCACAAAAAGTTCTCTCTCTTTTGAAAACACGGGTTTCTCTGAAAGCACAAATTCCTCTTGGTCATACCCTCATGTGTTATCATCAGTGTGTTTTGATAAACCCATAGAGCCTTGTTTGGGATCCCTTACATGCCCTTCTTCCCCTTCTCTCTCTCCTTTATAAAATAACTTTGACTGGTGTCAGATCAGAACAATACTACCATGGGTATTCCTCCTTCTTCGGAATGTCACCTTTTACGATAGACCAGAGATTGGGGGTTGGTTGGAGCTGGACCAGCCTCTTAAGTCCTCACATGTGTTTGAATGGTACTTTTCTCCTACTGCAGACTGGAAGATAACTCCATAATGCTGCCAAGTTTTGGACTGGAGATGTAACCCCAAATAGCAGTCTCTCTTCTTACTGTCTTCTGGTTGTCAGTTTGCAGTGGATCTGGTGCTGACCTGTATTTGAAGTCAAACATGTACCACTTTTGGTCTGTCATAAGGGGTTATCATCCTTCCCATCCTACAGTCCCTCACACACCATCCTCTTTGCCTTGGCTTTTTGTACAGGGCCTTTTGGTTTCCTCTGTTGTGAGCTGTAGGGTGGTATCTGTCACTTTTCAGTTTACTTACTTTACTTGTTGTTTTCCAATTGTCAGTCTTATCCATGTGGTTTGATTCCTTCCATTTTCTCCCTGCTTTCCTTTTTGATTAGCACCTCTATGTGATCCTCCCTGTCCTTCTATGGACCTTTTGTCTTCATGTTCTTTAAATCACCTTTCCTTGAAGTTCCTATTCCTGCTTTTGTTGGTGTGCATTGTCATTCTGTTTTGTTTGCAATTGATGTTCACTGCATTTTTATTTTCCTTAGTTTTTATATTATTCTCTTCCTGATTGTTCCTTTATGTCCAAGACTTCAAGAGGGTACTTCCGCCTTCACTCCTTTTCTTACTTTTATGATCACTCGGATCCTGCTTGCCTCCTTTTCATGGTCAGAGGCTATCCAATGGTATGAGACATATTGCTTCTTTCTATGATTTCCGAGTCAATTTGTTTCTTCCATGAAAGCCTCACCTCTCCTGTGACCTTTTTCCCATTACCCTTCTGGGTTGAATTCACCTGGCATTTTTCTTCACTTTCTTTTGATGATTGTCGACTTTTTCATGTTTTCTTCCCATCAGATCCATTGTTTTATCATGTCCTTGGCTGCACATTTCTTTCTTCTCTTGGGGACATCATCAGCGCTGTAACTGTTTATTTAATTACTCCATTCATTTTATTTTTCTTCTTAGGGGACTTTATTGCATATTTGGATGCCATTCTGTGGTGACTGTTGCCTGACCATGTATATTTAGTTTTAAATGCACACTGTATGACCTTTGATGACTGTGACATTGAGGTTCTTCCTACTGTAGACCTGAAGTACAATTCTAGATGCCACCAGGTGTTGGTTGCTCAACTTTGTCAATGTGTCCTCTTTGCATAGAAATACAAAATCATAACTCATCCATCATCGTGTTCCTCACACCGTTGAGATGGGGTGCTCTGCAGGACTGCTTGTAAGTATCCCTCATGGTCTGTTGCTTCATAAATATATTTATCCCGGATCATACATTCATGGATTAACATAAGTAAAGCAGACAGGGATTACTTCCCATCTCTGATGATCTGTGACAAGGAGGCTCTTCCTACTGCAAACCTGATGTACAATTCCAGATGCTGCCTGGTGTTGGTTAGTTGACTCATTTGATGTGATTGCTCTGCTTTTCAATATAGGGTATCGCAGTCACACTTTGCACTGTCTCTGGTGCTGTGGTTCTCCAGACTCTCCAACACGTTTTTTTCCTCCATCTTTTAGTGGAATATGTGAGTACTTGCCACTTACCAGTTCCTAGCTGCTGGGATGGTGGTACATGGATGCCTGTCCTCCTGAGTGCACACAATACAACTCAGTTGAGAGTAGGATGGTGGCATTCTGCTGGTGTAGATGGTGTGACACCTTTCCTACTGAAGACCTGATCTATAATTCCAGATGATGCCAGGTGTTGGATGTAGAACTCAGCCAAAAATTGCAGTTTGCCCCTCTGGCTGATGCACCCACCTTCCAACTATCCATTGGATGCTGGTTCCCAGATATTGGGTGTTGGTTGGAGTTGGACCAGCCACATAAGTCCTCACATGCATTGGAATGATACCCTCCTTTTACTGCAGACTGGACAATAAATTCCTAATGCTGCCAAATTTTGGACTGGAGATGTAACCCCAAATAGTGGTCTCTCTTCCAACTGTGTGCTGGATGTCAGTTCCCAGTGGATTTGGTTTTGACTGTAGCTGGACAAGACACATGAATTCCCGCATGTGTAAGGGTGGAGATCCTCCTTCTACCGCAGACTGGATGAAAAATTCCCAATGCTCCAAGTTTTGGACTGGAGAGAAAAACCCACCTGGGCTCTCCACCTTCCTACCATCTCCTGGATGTTGTTTCCTTGTGGATCTAGTGTTGGTTGTGTTGAAAATGCACACATGCAGAGGTGGGCTTTTGGTATAAAAGCTCTTCTTCCATGCCATTACCCATTTTTGGGGTGAAAGGTAGAGAACACTCTTACCTACTGTGGACCTGATGTACAATTCCAGATGTTGCTAGGTGTTGGTTGAGGTTGAACTCCTATTTATAATCTGTCATACCATAGCCACTCTACACCAGAAAATCCTGTTATTTCTATAATTTTTTCTTTGGGTCCCTCCATTTTTACACCCTTTTGGGCAACACATTGCTAGAGGATGAAGAGTATACCTGGCTCAGAAGTGGTGCAGTCTCCCATGGGTGTGTTGTTTTTAATTCCTTCTCACATTCCATGGTTTTCCTTTGGGTGCTTCCTAAAGGGGATCATCTTCTCACCAGTTCAGTGTGGGATACTAGCTTTTTGTGAGAGAAGGTAAGATATTGTATCGGAAGTTAACATTTTCCTAAACTGAAAACATATTTGCAATAGATACTTACCTCCTCTCACATTTCCCACCTGTCCTTCGAACTTTGGGTGTAGTTTGGTGTGATCTGACCAATCTCGAAGTGGTTAACAGCTGCAGAATTGGAGAGGGTGCTAGTTATGATAGGGTTAGTGTCACACTTCTTTTGGTGGAGGGTTAATACATAATCATTTGCATGTTTGTATGCAGAGATAAGTGAGAGTATTAAGGCTATTTGAAAGTAAAAATGTGTGCCTATAGAGGGCAGTATAAGTTGAGAAAACTTCTAGTGAGAAGAGATAAGTATCTGTTGGACATACATTTTCAGTTTAGGCAACTGTTAACCTAGCATTACAGGCACTGCTTCAAAGGCTATTGTAACTTTTTCAACTCTATGCCAAGATCCTTTTCTTCATTTCGATTTCCATGTTTCTTTTTTTTTTATGTTATCATATTTCACAAAATAATTACAAAAAGCTTCTGTCATCAGACTATAATTTTTCCCACTACAGAAGTCTGACTAATTGGTCTGTAGTTTCCAGGTCAACCTTTATCATCCCCCTCTGAAAATAGAAGTAGTATTAGCAGCTCTACAATGGCCACTATCTATTGATCTGTATCAAAAATGAGAGAGAGGTTTGCATGTCTTTGACCTTCTTTAAAATCCTGGAAACAAACTGGTTGATGCTGGTGCTTTACTTTTAATCTCTCAATCTTTTTATTTAGAATCACCATAAGGTTATTCACACACAAATTAATTAAATGTTTATTATATAGTGAATTATAAAGGACTCAAAAACCACATAAATCGTATGTAAGTATCACCAGTATAAGAGGCCTAACTGTATTTCTTTGGTTTGCTGACCTATACTGTGCTTATGAGCCTTGAGTAGACTAAACTATATTTCACATCAGATGATATGACCAGACAAGGAATACATAAGATCTCTATGTCACAGATGATATTTTAGATTTTGCCTTTGTTGTAAAAGAAAAGAAACCTATAACATGCTTATAGAATCCTTTAACAGTTGGTCTGCTGTATAATATTGAATAATAAATTAAATCCAATGCCTTAATATTATTCACACACACACTTAGATAAATTTCGGTTATTATATGGTGAATTGAAAAGTACTCAAAATCCCCATAAATCTTAAATATATAAAATCTTTTTTTTTTTATTAGTAAACTTGAGAAACTACAATTTGGAAGGAACTAGTTAATAGCACAAGCAATTCTTCGTGAAGAAACATTTCATAAATAAACCATGTTGGGAAAGTTATTTTGTCTGAGAACAGTCCTTCCAAAATTTATGACAGTAACCTCTAACAAATATTATTTCAAATGGGTTGATGCTCTGCTGATTATGAACTTGTTTCATTTACCTGATTTATTTGCACCCTGGAAATGAAATCATCCTTGATTCATAAATATTTTAAAAAGAAAATACTTTAAGGGCTTAAGCCCAGCTTAATAATTCCTCTCATTCATACCAGTAGTCATTTTGAAACACTCCTTTGAATTTTATTTAGTAATGTATATGGCTTCTTTAAATTTTTGATAAGGAGAACAACCAGTTTGAACAGTATTCTGAAAGAGGCCTAATAAAATTTTATATACAAATCAATAATAACACTCAATTTGAAACTAAAGTTTCTTTACAAACCTTTGCCCTGTTATCTTATGGACCACATCCATATTTCATGTAGATGGCTTTTAAAATTTTATAAATAATCACACTGAAGCCCTTTTTTTTTCATGCAATCTTTGGTACTCTTTCTGTTCAAATTATTATATTTGTCCAAGTTCCTCTAATCTCATTGTGTTTGACCTTGAACTTTTCAATTGTTAAGGGACACCCACCAACCCCCATCGTGAAAGTCCTAACAGCTAAGTGTAAAATGGCAAGCACACATAGTGTCTATGTGACAGGAAAGCTGGGTGGCCTAAAGTGCAACCCTTGTGGGTATCAAGGTGCTAGATCACAAAGGAGTACCAGAAGCCATATGGAAACTCTGTGGTGTGATAGGACATTATTTAAGGTTGTGGGGACCAGAACGAGTAACTATTGAGCTCGTGGGCATAAAGGGCAGACACAAAGTATACTTGGCTGACATTGAAGATCCATGCATATTAGGGTTGGACTACTTAGTCATAGATTCTGCATCTCAGCAAACCCTTGTGGGTATCAAAGTGCTAGATCACAAAGGAGTACCAGAAGCCATATGGAAACTCTGTGGTGTGATAGGACATTATTCAAGGTTGTGGGGACCAGTACGAGTAACTATTGAGCTCATGGGCATAAAGGACAGACACAAAGTATACTTGGCTGACATTGAAGATCCATGCATATTAGGGTTGGACTACTTAGTCATAGATTCTGTATCTCAGCAAACCCTTGTGGGTATCAAGGTGCTAGATCACAAAGGAGTACCAGAAGCAATATGGAAACTCTGTGGTGTGATAGGACATTATTCATGGTTGTGGGGACCAGATAGAGTAACTATTGAGCTCATGG
>NW_013667308.1:131596-137887 GCF_000517525.1 Limulus polyphemus | reverse complement strand
GAGCTCATGGGCATAAAGGACAGACACAAAGTATACTTGGCTGACATTGAAGATCCATGCATATTAGAGTTGGACTACTTACTAATGATGAAATGTGTAGTTAACTTTGATAAAATGACATTTGAGAACAACAAAGGCCAAATTTTAATAATTATTGCTGCATTTGTTAAATCTCATGGGAAAGCCGAAGACCCTGCAAGAATGACTGCAGACATTGCTGCAAAAGAGAGGTGAACTAACCAGGTGCAATCAAGCTGAAGTCAAAGTGACTGAAGGAGTTGATGGTGGTGAAGTGGAACCAAGTATAGATATTAAAGCAGAACATGAGAAAGACCAAGATTTGAAGCCAATAATTGATTTTCTACAAGCAAGTGTTTTGCACCCTGCTTGGGAGAAGGTGTATAGCTTAAGCCCTGTGACAAAGAACTATTGGACACAATGGGACCAGTTGAAGCTTGAAGATGGTATTCTTCTCCAGAGATGGGAAAGTGATGACCTGGCAAACAGTTATACCGAGAAAGTTACAGGAAATTGTACTGTGTCAATCCCATGATAGTTTAACAGGAGGACATCTTGGAGTTGAGAAAACATTGAGTCACCTACGGCAGAGATGGATAGGTAGGAGACAAGATGTGGAAGAATGGTGCAGGACCTGGAGTACATGTTGTACTAAAAGGGGACCCAAGCATAAGGGACGTGCTCCAATGAAGTTATATCAAGTTGGTGCACCAATGGACAGAATAGCTATTGACATTGCTGATTTTTTGCCATGGTTTTTTGGATTGCAAGATTCCAACACGTATCTCATACAAATCATCATGCGTCACCTCCTCACCAATAGGAGCATGACACGATGCATGTGACTCCCTCTACACTCCACTATCAAACTATCACTTCTCATTTGGCAGTGCTTGTGTTCAGATGTGCTCTTTTGTTTGTTTAATGCTTCAGATTCGATTTTATTCCCTCACGAAGTAGTCATTATTTAATTAATTTGCTTTCATGCAGCCTGTTTATTCTATTAGCATTTATCAGCTAATTCTAGTCACCTTATTTTCTGTACTCAAATTTTGTGAACCTTTCTGTACAATGAATTCCAAAGTTAACGTTACCACTTTGGGAGTTACACCAGTGACTAGCGTTTTTTCTCAGGCCTCAAACTGGGAGACTGAATGTTTACATGAGACAATCTTTGTCCCTGGATATTGCCCAGGCTCCTCCACAACAAGTTGATCCTGTGCAGGCTGACAAGGATTTCTATCATCTTTTTCCACCTTCATCTTTCCTTCCCATTTCCAATCCAATGAGACCACTAGGCCTAATGCAGTCTTTATGGATTTTGTGACATTTTATCCCATTTCCATATTCTTTATACACCTCATCCTTCCTTACTGCATGAACAATCTTCCCAACCCTTTTTGGTTTTTCCTCCCTCTCCCGATATTTGGGTTCATGCTGATCACTTTGCCTCACAATTAAGTGATAGGATTAGCATGCTGCACTTCCCCAGACTTCAGATCAGTTTCTACTTTCCTACCATTGTGCTGACTATCCATTTTTAGACCAACAATTCTTATGTTCCTTATTGCCTATTTGGGGGTGGCTCCTGAATCATCTGTCAATCTTACTCATGCCTAATATTTTTATTTGCATCTTACCCTTACAAATCTATTATGGTATCTTTCTTCCATACACCTCATATCTGAGGCTCTCCTTCTCTCCTCCATTTTTAGCCTGCATGTCGTTTTCAGCTCTGGCATTACATGCGTGGTTTCTTTGTTGTTGGGAGCTTATAGATCGTGATGCCTTATTGACTCATATTTACGAATGTTCCCATTTCTGAGGCATTATGGTTTTGATATGGTCCTGGAAACTATGAGCTTCCAGTGACTTTGGTCCAACAGCAATCTACCATTAAAATATTGTAACCCAATTGTCTCAGTCAGAGCCTCATATGCCTCCAATTACTGTTTCCCATCCTTCCCCTTCCCAGCTCTTACCCTTTCCTTCTACTTGGGATTCTTCTTCTCATTGCTTTCCTCGATGATACACCCCTGTCTCCATCAGTACTGGTGATTACTCAGTGGATTCTGGTCTGGCGAGAGCTCAGCTGTTCCAGTTTTTTCATCACTAGTGTTCCTTAATCAGCAATCAGTGGGTGCTTCAAGTTCTGTCAAAAGGATTTGTTGTAAAGTTTTTTCCCCACCTCCTATCTCTTCTTAACCCATTCCTTCCCTCCTTCTCGAAATTCCATGACCAGCCAGCATCTGTCAGAAGCAGTTTGGGAATTGCTCTTGCAGTGGGCCATCGAACCTGTTCCCCATCCTTCTGGGGTTTTTATTCCTGCCTTTTCATTGTCCCCAAGAAAATCAGTTATTGGTGGCTGGTAATCGATTTATCTTGCCTCAGCCAGTTTGGGATGTCCATTTTATTTCCTCACCTCCCATCTCTCCTTACTCTGTTCCTTCCCTCCTCCTTGAGATTCTGTGCCATTGTCTGTCAGAAGCAATTTGGGAGTTGCTCTTGCAGCGGGCCATTGAGCCTGTTCCCCATCCTTCCTGGGGTATTTATTCCCATCTCTTCATTGTCCCCAAGAAAACTGAAGATTGGTGGCCAGTAATTGATTTATCTTGCCTCAGCCACTTTTTTCTTTACCACGGTTCTCCATGGAATCTTTTCTCACCCTGAGATGGGTATTTTCTCCAGGGTTGTGGATGACCAAAATGGATGTCTCCAATGCTTACCTACATATACCCATATCACTTCAGTCTCGTCTATATCTTCAGTTTGTCCATCTCGGGATAGTTTACCAATTTTGGGTTTGCCCCTTCGTACTTGCTTCGGCACGTTACGTATTTTGCCCGAGTAGTCCAAGCTTATGCTCAACAACTCCATGCACTGGGGCTAGAATTTCATTATTACATGGACAACTGGCTTATTCCGGCTCATTCCAAACAGGAATCAGCCAATCATACTCAGCAGCTCCTTTCTTTGGCATATCAGGTGGACTAGTTGATCAAACTGGAGAAGTACTTCCTCATACCTACTCGATATCTTGTCCATTTGGGGTCTTTTTCAACACTCATATCAGTTGGGCCCTTTACGATTTCATTCAATGGAACTGTTGGTTCTCCATGTCCTCTCTGCTCAGTTACTTACTGCTCGAGAGGTTCTATCGTCTTAGTGGATATTGTCATCAGTGACATCACTGCTCCAATTTGGTTGTTCCCATATGAGATCCCCTCAGTTGGCACTTCACAATCGATGGAACCTAGCTTGGGATCCTCTTTCCACACCCATTACCCTTCCTTTTTTTGCTGCAAAAGATCGGCTTTGGTGGTTGGACAAAGTGAGTTTTATAACTTGTCATGTTCTGGGAGCACTGCACATCATTGTGGACTGTATTTTAAACATGACCGTGTCCTACCACCAAATTGGTTCGTCACCTACTAGTCTTCCATTGTTCAGCTTTCAAATTCTTCCTTTTGTTGCCTTGCCACACCTCTCATTACTAACCTTCTTCTATTCTGGTCTCCTGTGCCTTATTCATCAGCCCTGGCTGTGGAAGCCCTTAGTTTGATCTGGTCCCATCTTTGTTTATTATGCATGTCCTTCTCTCCATTTCCCCCTTCAGGTCCTTTCTCTATTTCAGGACATCCCTTATAGGGTTCCTTTGGTGGCCTCTCACAGGTGATCTCAACTTTGTTTCTATTACTCCATCTCCTATCATCTCAGCCCTGAATTACCCTTCCCAACTTCATCCCTTCTGATCCCCCTTCACACAACACTCTTTCCTTGGTATTTGACATCCTTTTATTTTTACATGTGAGATTTGTCTGGTCCACCTCCCTGATTGTGTAGCTGCAGTAGTCCCTCTTAGATGTGACTGACCTATCTGCCATGATAAAAAAAAGTCACATCTGACAGGAAGTCATTATTCAAAGGATCAATAACCAGATAATTACTGAGTTAAAGCTGTGCCAGTTGCTATTCCCAGGGGTTGAGCATAATGGTTTATATACTGTATAGATAGTTAGATAATGGAGCAAATTGGTACACTGTATATTGGTACACAGTAATTTCATGGACTGTCATGGAGAAAGCCAACAACAGAGTTGTGCATTGGCCTAATTCTCTGGCTAGTGCTTGCTTTTTTAAAGAATAGGGTTTCATGGTTACCTCTTGCATTGTCTCTTCAGTAAAAGACCATTTTGGACTGAAGAACTGAGTGAAGCATGGAAGACCCTTGCCACTTATCTGGCTCCCAGCTGCTGGGGTGATGGACCATGGAGATTTCTCACTGACTGGGACCTAACAGCTTGTGCTAAATAAATTGGTCCCTCTACACTGAGAAGTTGGGCAAGAGTGTTTCTGGAGTGTAGTGCGGACCACCCTAACCTTATCTACAATATCTGAGTGGATTTCAGATACATAGCTCACTTACTCTGTTTCTCCTGTACCTGTCACTGACATGACCCCACCAAATATGCTTGTGGAGTAATTAATATTTCTTAATGTCCAACTGTGATGTATCACTCGTTAACCCTTCTCCCACAGCTGGCAAATGGCCCATAGAATCCAATGGTTGATTATGGTTTCATAAGTATCCTTATTAGTTGTGTCTACTGAGATGATCTCTCATAGCTAGTTTGGGCTCTTGGTGTCTGATGGTTGAGGAGCTGTGCATGGATACTTTTCACATGTGTTCTTATCTCATAGCTGGTATTGACCCATAGAGACTGATGGTTAAGGAGGTGAGCACACATGTTACAGTCTCAACGTGACCCAAACTTACTACATGTATTGGCTGTCTGAAGGCTTGTGTGCAAACTCTTGGATGGTAATGTGCCTATTCTGCCCATCCTTGTGACACCTTTCAGGCTACTTGGCTCTCCCTATCCTTTACTTGGGCAAAAAGTATAAATTGGATGACGTGAGATGTGGTCTCTCTTGAGTGTGCTGCTATGGGCCCTCTGCCATAGGATGTTGCACCTCATGGGCTTCTATTTTGTGCTCTTAAAAGGAGGCTCATCTAGGTAATTTCTGCACCAGTCCCCCACCATCTCAGTATGGGATTTTAGCTAATCTGTGTGGGAGGTAAGTGATTGTATTGGAAGTTAACATTTTCCTTGTCTGAAAATGTACTTCTGATAGATACCTACATACACGTTCCCACCCTTTCTTCCCAATTTCATTAGTTGCCTCACCTTAGAATAAGGTTTTCTGCATATGAATATAGAGGGAGCATTTGTATAAGGAGGTGTGTTGCACTCCTGTTGGTGAAGGGTTTTGCTGCATGATATATCATCACACAGAAGCACAATTTTGTGTGTTCTCATGTGTATTTTAGGTGAGAATTTCCACAAAACTGAGGTGTGCATGACTTAATTCTTTCAATACGGGGTCAGTCAATTTGACAACCTTGTAACCATTTTGTGCTTGTTATAGATTTCATGCTATAACTTTTAAATTAGTTAGTGAATGTTAATGAAATTTGGCAGATTATAAGTAAACATTACAATGCTTTCATATGCAAAATATCTAATTTTTTTATTAAGTTGTAAGGTTTGTAAAGCATGTTTCTCTCATGCCTTTTTTTCGCAACTTGCCTATCTATCATGCAAAGAAATTTTCATTTTAAGATTAAAAATACTTTTATGCATCATAAAATTTTGAACTTTCACATGTGAAATCTTTATAATGTCCGTATAGTTATCTAATGTTTCTTAAGAAAAAATTTATATTTTTTCTGTTATTTTCAGTAATTAATCTCTGTACGGGATTTGGTAAATTTGACATTGACCGATCTTGCAACCACCATAAAAAAATTAGGAAATAAACACAAATTATAACACGAAAACATAAATGTTTAGACGAAATAGCTTAAATCTCATAACATTATACATTTATATATATTTATTATTTTTACTATATTGACTTTTCACCAGTGCCTAGCTAACAATATAGAAGTTACAACGACGAGGTGGCTCACGTGCACTCATGTTACTTTATCAAGGAACATAAAGGTGACCTTTAGTCTGCAAATTTCAATTATTATACATTATATATTTAGTTTATTGCTATTTTAAAATAAGTTCCTAAAACATAAAACAGTAAATAAAGAAGTAAAGCAAACAATTAGCTCTTCTAGTTACAACCTTTTTACTCAGTTGCTGCTTGACGTAGGTTGCTATGCCTTTAAAAATTTTGTACATGGAGGATATTAAACAAATTATTTTTTTAGGTTTTATATACACACGGAGTGGTCACAAGTAAATAGACACCTAATTT
>NW_013667308.1:98025-131557 GCF_000517525.1 Limulus polyphemus | reverse complement strand
CCCTTGTTAAGACCTGCCAATAGTCAGACGAAAGAAGTGGGCAAGTGATATGATAACCAAGCCACTGGACTCTTGGAAGACCGTACTGTTCTTAGACAAATCAAGATTCGCTCAATTTTCGGAGAGTGGAAGGATATGGGTCTGGAGAATGCCCCACCAAGAGTTTTGGCTCAACAGATTGCAACCAACTGTGAAGCATGGTGGTTTCAGCGTGATGGTTTGGGGAGCTGTTTGGGTTGGTGGCAGATCGAGCTTAGTGGAGTGCGTTGGCAACATAAATTTTGCGAAATACGTCGAAATATTGGAGGAAGGACTCTTGCCACTTTATTCCTCGGGTTTCGTGGACAAGAACACAACGTTGTTCCAGGAAGATGGAGCACGTGTCACACTGCTAGAAACACCCAAAAGTGGCAGGAAGAAAATGGTATCCAGAAGTTGCCCTGGCCGAGCCAATCTCCTGACATGAACCCCATCGAAAACCTCTGGCCATACTCGACCGGCAAGTCAAGAAACAACCAAAAAAACCAACTTCGAAGAGCGATCTACTCCAAGTTTTGAAGCAAGAGTGGGCGAAAATCCCACAATCTAAAATTGACGAGATGATTCTCATGATGCCCCAAAGGATCAACGAACTCCACGAAGTGAAAGTAAGATCTACTAGATATTAATTAAATTATAAATATAGTGAATATGACTGAAGAATTTCATTTTTTCTGAAAAGGTAGTGTCTATTTATTTGTCACCATGCTGTGTACTTTTGAATAACTAAAAAATCATGAATTACTACATCAATACCATAAATTCAACTATAATTTATCAAGCTTAGTAAGTAAGATGTATTTTACTCTTAAAAAATATGAAATTTTGTGCAGACTAAAGACACAACCTTCCTCATTTAAATCTGGGTTCAAAAGAAAGAAATGGTGCTAGCTAGCCACATTAGAAAGGCTCAGAAAACCACTGGGGTACATTTTGAGCTTCTATTTTGTTATTCATGTCATATATAGAAGTAAGTGTATATAAGGGAGCATTTCCAAAAATGGGAAGAGGTAGGCTGGGTGCCACTGTGTTTCATTTATTATGTGAGCAATATCTTAGCAAATAGAAATGATAAGACCTTCTTATTTTATATTCTAGCTTGTCAATCTGTAATTTTTTGTTTCTAATTCATACGAAACTATGGTCTTAGTATTTTGACTTCACAAACATCTAATTTGAACCAGTGCTGCATTTAACATACCACGTAACACACAAAAATCAATGTATATCTGTGTTTTTTAATATTTATTTTTGAATTAAGAAATTGAGTAATGTATAGTTCTAAAATTTGAATTATAATCTACAGTTTGATACCAAAATTGTTGACATAAATTCATGAAATAGAAGTTCAATAAAATTTTGAATGCAACTCAACAGATGACATGACATGGCCTTTCACCTATGAACCCTGTCTCGAAAGGGTTAAGAGGAAAATAGGTAATCTATGTACACAGGCAATTATCTATTGGATATAAATTTTTAGGTATGAAAATTTAATTTAATGAAGAGGGGCCCTGTTATTTGTGATGCAGATTTGTCAGTTGAAAATCTTGCGATAAACTTTTCATTGTATCGTTATCTGACATTGCCTTTTTTCCAAAAATTAATTTTGTTAGTTTTTGATAAGTTTATTATTTTATTCTTCATGAATCAGGATTTGCTTATATGTATTGCACAATGAACCTCATTTTCACATTTTCAAGGTATTTGGCGTACATGTAATTATTAGCTGGTCAGTGAATTTTAAGATTGCTCTGCAATAGGAACAGTAGAAGTTAAGGGAATATTGTATATAAACAGGAAAGTAATAATCATTAAAGAATAAATTTCATTTTCAGTGATTTATATATTTTAAATATTTTCAGTATTTGAGGTGTGTGTGCATACAAATTTGTGTTTGTGGACCAGTATATACTATTACAGTTGCTAATAGCTTGAATAATAAAACATAAGTGTAGTAGATAAGTGTGTATGCTCATATATGTATAAATATATTCCAAAACATACTTAGCTCCTCTCACACTACAACTATTACTTAACTGCTAGGGTTTCTTTCTTTGCCCAACTAAGCATTGGTCTGGTTTTTTTCTCGCTTGCTTAATTGCTCTTGGGGATACTTGTCTCGTGACACTCTACCTGTGTCAATGCACCTTCCATCCTAGTACTGTATATAAGCACCTCATTCAGATAATGTTATCACTTTATCTCGACAAAGCATTCACTAATGGGTTTCTCTGTGTTACGATCATTAGGAGATACTTTGACCATTCTTCGTGTTATCTACTTGATTTTTGTAAAAAAACAACAACAAATTTTCGTTTGACAAGCCGATATACAGCATAGATTCCCAAATTATTATTTCCGACATGGAGGCAAATCGGGTCCTTTTTATCCCACCTCTGATATATAGCGTCGCTCAACACAACAATTGGGGGGGGGGGGGTTCACTCTTAGTGAAGACTGTCAGTAATCTTATTGTAATGAGAAGTAGTGAGGGGTAATCCTAGAAATTTTCCTGTGCCTTCTTTTATTTTGTTGTCTTCTCAGGAAGCCACTTTGGAATAAGCTGCCTCAAGCTCTTTTTTCTTCAGTTGGTCCATCAAGTGTGTGATGTTTTGGGTCTCTCCCCAGTTGATTTTGAGACTACAACTTACTTTATGGCTGAAAGGTATGGGAGCAAGTACTTAGTTTTCCCTCCATCCACTGACATTGTGGTTCATGCAGGGAAGTTTACTGCTCAGTTTTGTGAAGGTACAGCTATGCCTTATCTGCCATCGTTGTCAAAACTACGTGACTTAGCCTACTACCTTCAGGTGGAAGCATATTCTGACTCAAAAAATACATTTACTTCTAGAGCAGACATTGTAGTTGACCTGAATAGATCTATGCTCCCTGGTTGGAGAGTGGTAACTCTACAGACTTACAATTCGTCCAATGTGTTGTTTTCCTAAAACTAAACTTTGTTGAAAGAATCGAAGGATCACCAAATCCAGGGGTCCCAAACTTTGCCAACTGGCAAACCTTCAACTTGTTTACTGTATTGGCAGACCACCTCCCATTAAAATTAGTTTTTATCATATGTAACTGGTGTATCATATGCATATTTTACTACTAAATTTGGGATTTATATATGTTACTATATTAGTTTTATAATGTCTTAGCATTTTATTTTATTCATTATGGTAATTTCATAAATTTGATGTATTACTGTGGACCCACTTAAGTACTATTGTGGACCCCCAGTGGTCTGCAGACCACAGTTTGGGAACCTCTGACCAAGTCCATTAATGATGAGCTGGACCCATTGTTAACTTGCACATTGGTTTGATTGTCAGTTTCTACATTCATCCCTGTTGTTGTTGGCATCTCAATTTTCATTGGCTCCTACAAGGGTCGTAGTTCCGCCCCTATTCAAAGGTCCAAACCCCTGACATTAGCCTCCCAGTCCATTGGTACCCAGAACAGATTCTGTCCATATCCAAGGGTTCCGCAGCTCGGTCAGAATGCCACCAGCAGTATCGGTGATTATTATATGCCTTCAGGGTCTGTGGGGCTTGGCTCCAAATTTTTCTTGGATGTGTGGTAAACCTTAACTATGGATCCATGGGCACCACTGGTCCTGGAGTGAGGATTAGTCATTCAGTTCACATCTTCACCACCATTATCCACCCAACCTTTGGGGTTTCCATCCCCCACAGATCCTCAGCTTTCAAACTTTTTTTTCATCGCCTATCTCAGTCGGGCTATGATTTGTTCCAACCCATTGTTGGGTCCTGTTGATAGAACTAAATTAGAAGCTACATCCTGGTTTTTGCTTCTACAGTATCTTCAGGAGTGCCCACTTCTTCCTCTTCCTTTTGGTCATCTCTGACATGGTACACCCAGCTATATAGAAGCTCAAGCTTCAGGCATGGAGGTTATGCAGTCCTTCACACAGCATTGGGGTTTAATTCCTAAGGTTGTCATGTATTTGTCTCAGTCTTTGCTTAGTCTTGCGATTGACATTTATCAACGGAAATGGCACACTTAACAGCAATGGTGTATTGAGAGAAGGTTGAACCCACTTTGATCAGAAGTTGCAACTATAACTCATTTTTTGACCTGGCTCTTTGACAAGGGTTTTGCACCTTCCACAGTCACCCTGTATAAGGTGGCCTTATCAACTATTGTTTGATACTATAGACAAAAGTTCCTTGAGTCCTGTGTACTCTCTGACTTCCTTAAATTGCTTTGGGTCCTTTGTCCCAAACGACCATTCCAGTTACCTAACTGGTATGTTAAGGTGACATTAAATGCCCTTTCTCAATACTGAATTTGATGTTAGCCTCTTGTGCTATGTATCATCTTTCTTTGAAGGTTTGTTTTTTGTTGCTGCTGTCCTATAAACGTTGCAGGTTAGAGTGGTTTGCGCTGATTGTACACAGGATGCTTTATCATTATACCTACGTCCTCAGATTGGTTCTTCTTCCCTTAGATACTGTCAGCCAGGGAAGGGGATAAATATATTTTCACTGATTCATTTGATTACTATTTCTCACTTATATGCCCAATCAGCTTTTGATCATTTGTTATGTCTAGTGAGGGTCTTAAAGGTTTTGTTACCCACACTAATGCGTTTAAAGATGCTAGACAACAATGTTTTATTCTTTGGGATCATGAGGATTCCCAGGATTTATCCCCAGTTACATTGACAAAGTGGGTATGAAATGGATCTATATTGCTTATTTTGGGCTCTTTTTGAAACGAGGAGTCTTCTGCGAGTCACGTCTAATCAGATTCATCACTTATCTATCTCTTTATCATCCCAGTTGAACTGCCTGTAGGAGGGCATTGTGCAGACTGGTATGTGGACCTACCCTAATACTTTTATCTCACATTATATGTATGATCTGGCAGTATCTTCATCTAAGGGTTTTTGACTACTCGCTGTAGCTATATTCTGCTAGAATATACAGAGGGGTGAGTATTTTCATTGCTACACTTGTTTCAGGATCCCTTACTTTGTTTTCACAGGATCCCACTCTGTGGCAAGTGTTGCCCAAGCAGGTGTGCTTTTATCAAACCCTTTCCACACTAGCAATCATAAATTCATTATACTTTATTTAGGTTGCAACAGGATCTGTAGAAATAAGGTATTCCATAAGACCACCTAGAAGCAGACTGGTTGGTATTACTGTACTATGCTGGACTGCCTCTCAGGGACTATCATGAGCAAATGATAAGGGGATCCTGCTTCTCCCTGCTATTAAAATTTTAGGGAACTTGGTTCACCTATTGCAGTGTTCCTCAGGACTCCCCAATGTGCATTACCCCCCAGATTCTACTAGTGGAGCTAGGGAGTCCTTACCACACTTGGTTTCCAGTTGCTGGGGTGGTGGACAGAGGCTTTTCTTCCAGACTGTTAGAGTGAATTTCCTCCACTCTTGGAGAAGAGGGTGAACTTGGGGGCTCTCCTACCTGGGTCCCTGGATGTTTTTCCCAGATTTTGGTAGGAGAGGTACCAGCCTATGCGGGAGCCTACTCATAATACTGGTTCAGATTTGATAATCGGCTACCTGGTTGGGTTGAGTATATTGCTCATGAAAGAGGGTCCATTGTCTCTGCATAATTCTGAACATAGAGTAGTCCCATCCTGGATCTCTGGTTGGGCACAGTTTATTCCATGTCCTCCCCATAAGCAAGTGGAATTTACTTTCCCACACAGTTGGGGAGTGAGGTTGAGTGTTCATAATTCCAGACTGGATGAGTTCTGTTTCCTCAAGTTGAGTAAGGCATACAAGATCCTGTCATTCCAAATTTTGGAAAGTTGCCTTTCAGACTTCTTCAGGTTGAGGAGAAGATTTATCTATTTGGGTGTTGCTTACCTTCTTATTGTGATTCCAGTGGCTTGGAATGTATCACTTTATGGCTATAGGTTTGGATCCACTCATAAGTAAATATATACATATATTGTGGTCCAATTGCCCAAGCACCAACTCAGGATATAGGGAATATGGACTTATAATTCCAACCCCAAACAGTGGAACCTTGGCTATTTGGTTGGGGCCTGGCCAGTAGTAATGATAAATCATGTACAGTTCCACCCACAGTACATGAATTAAGTTCTGGGTGAAGAGCATACCTGTTCTGGATGTAGTACAGTTCTTCCACTAGGGTGACAATTGACACACCCATTATCTATGCAGATGCTTTCTATATGATTAATACCCTCACTTTATCAATGTGAGGTTCTAGTTGTGTTGTGAGTGGAGGTAAGTATGTTTTAGAAGTTGACATTTTCTTAAATCAAAAATTTATTTCCAATAATACTTTCTCTTTTCACACTCTCCCATCTTTCCTCCCCACTAAGAGCTGGTGTTAGAGACTGTGAATTGAGTCATTCTTGAAAAAGAAATAACATTATCTGAATGAGGGGCTTATATATATAGTACCAGGATAAAGGGTGCATTGATGTAGGTGGAGAGTGTCACAAGACAAATATTGCCAAGGGCAATTAAGTGGGGTACAAAAGACGAGCAAATGAGAAAAAAATCATCCAATGCTTAGACGGGCAAAGGAAGAAACCCTGGCAGTCAAATGATAGCTGTAGTGTGAGAGGATGCAAGTATTATCGGAAATACATTTTAGATTTAAGAAAATGTTAACTTCTGCCATAAGTAAGTTAAAGTAGAACAAAATTTAAATTCATAACTTTGTAACTGATATTTTCTGGTTGAAAGCATCTTTTTTGTAAATAATATGAGCTTGAGTTACTGTAATACAATAGTTACTTTAAAGTTTTACAGATGGCTGAAGGAAACAGTCCAATGACTGAAGAGGATAGACATAGACTTGTTCAAGATATGGATAAAGACTTGGATAATTATCTAAAAAACATGAAACCAAAGAAGTATGCAGATGGATGGTCTGAAGACAATTGGGAGCAGGTAAAGTTTTGTACTTGTAAACATAGGTTGAATGTAATTAATATTTTATTGTGTTCTTGTCACTCAATATAACAATATGAACAAAATACAAATTTCTGACAGTAAAGTTATCTAGCCTTTTAAAAAATATCTGGCTATTGTATGTTTATGAATATACATTTTTATATCACAGTAGAATTATGTGCTTACTTGTTGTTTCACTTAGAAAATCATATATAAATAAACATTTATCATTATAAACATTTTTGTTTTACAATATCAAATAAAAAAACATATGGTAGGTTTTTTTTCACACAAGTAGCATCCCTCTTTCAACTAACATGAATAAGCTTTTGGAAGTGTGTGCTGCTCATATAATCAAGTTTTGCTCACAGTGTTCTCAGGTTAAATGAATTTGGTTTCTTGTAGGCAAACAAAATTGATAGTCAATGCTTGGGGTGACCTTAACTACCTATAACTTATGAAATGGGCTTGGATCTTTTATTCAAAATTTTTTTCCAAACAAACAAGCGAATGCTATTCAAGTAACAGATCATGTTCAATTGCTTATATATATATATATATAGCATATTGTTTCTTTTTTTCATAAGTTTGTTATTTTAAAACAAGGAAGGTTATTAGGCTATTTTGAAGCATATTCAGAATGAAATCTTTACAATAGATACTAGTTTTATGATAATTGTACAGTCCTGTCAATGAATTGAAACAAACATCACCATATAAGATGCATTTTCAAATTATCTCCAATGGTAATATAAACACAATAATTGACAATAAACTACTGACCATCACTTCTTATCATAAAAAAAAATTAAAGATAGATTAAAAACAAAACTCTTATTTTATATATTTTAATATAGCTTTATTATGATCATTATGATGTCCACTTTTTTTGCCAGACATAATATTAAACAGTTTTTTAACTCTGCGGGCACATTAATATATATGTGTAACTAAGTGCCATGATATTACTAGGCTGTGTATAATATAATAGTTTTTTTTTTAATTATAAGTTGTTGTATAATGATATATGTATAATGGAATATTGAGATAATATTTTCTTTGTAGCATCATATCCTTTAGTTGATTTAGGATTAAACTATATATTTGAGAATACTAGAATTGTTTTGTGTATAAAATGCCATGTTTTCTTCACATTTGAAAAAAACAACCTTAAAAATTTGGAGATCTCTCTCTAATAAAGGTGCTGTCCTTCTTCCATTACCATCACCTTGATTGTTTTTGATTGCTCCATGATATATTTCCTGATTGAACATCCTATTTCTGACATGATACGTACCTCTTTTCACATAGCTTTTCCCAAACTTGTGATGCTGTTTGTATGTGCAAATGTGCAAGTTTTCACTTGCCACTAGCCTTGAGGCTCCCATCTGAACTTAAATGTTACCATGTGCCATTACTGTGCTCTAGCATACAACAACCCTACACCAATAGGAATGCAACACACCCTCCTAGCACAGGTGGCTCCCTCTATACTGATTGTTCAGTCATCACTTCTCAATTTGGCACTCGTGTGTAATGACGTGTTTTTTTTTCACTCATGAACTTTTCATATATTTGAGTTTTTTTTTTTAGTGAAAGTATCTACAAAGACATTACCTGTTCTGGAAGTATTTATTGTTGAATTTTTGTTTTAAAACATTTTCTGCACCTGTAGCTTTTGTAGCCTTTTCTTTCCACATTATTGTTTCATATGTGTCATTAACTTCCACTTTGTCTGATGTTCATGCCAGTCTAAAAACTACATTGGTATCAGGTTTGTCTATCTGTTGATAGAAATGACAGCTTTGTGCAGTGAGTGATGGATTCTTTCATGCAGCATTGACCTTCTTTTGTACCTGACATACCTATGTCTTTATTTCTCATTCATGATGAGAGGGATTTTGCCTGGGTTTTTCCCATAACCTAACTTTGCATAATCTTCTACTCATGCTGTCTTGAATTTAGCTAAGCCTTTTTCATAATTTAGTGACTAGGTTTCTCAAGTACGTTTCTTTCCTTTACTTTGTAATTTGTTCCTTTCTTCTTTCTTTTATGTTTTTACTTCGTCTCCAGATATGGAAGTCTATGTTTGATTACTTTTACCACTACTTTAGTCAATGCATGCCTCATCCTTCTTTATTTGTTATCTCATATAACTAAGTATAACTTTGTGCTTTATTACCTTCTTTGACTCCTAAACTCTGAAGTCTTTTCTTCAGACTTAGAAATCAGATCCTCTTTTTTTTTCAACTTTCTTAGGCTTAAGTTTTTCACCTTTGTCTTACACTCTCTTCCACTATTTTTCCTCCATTATTCTTCTTTCCATGATAATCCACCATTCCACTGAGGGTTTTTTTGCTATTGCGCATTCACTTCTCTACAGTGGGGGTGTTTATCTTTCTAGTACTTATTCCTTCCTATTTAATTAACCTGTTGCCACAGTTTGTTGGGGTGTGATGCCCTTGTTACTCAAGTGCTTTTGCCTCCATTTTATCTCACATGATTTCATCTGGCTCCTTTTGTCTGCCAGAGTGCTTGTTTCTCTGGAGTCATATGTTGGGGTCGCATGCCAATGTTATTCCTGATCCTCAATAGTTTGCCATTTCTCCCATGATCCTTCATTTTGTATCCTGTCCTCTTGTTTCCTCTCCTTGTCACCACATCCTGTTTCTCAGTTCCCATCTCTCCTCCCACCACTCCTAGACTTCAGTGTTGTCAGTGTTGGTAGTGACTATCCTATAGGCTCAGGGATAGCAGGGCTCATGTAGTTTAGTTTACAGATCTTTGCCCTCTGTTTGTGTCGAATTGTTGGGCACTTTGAATTTTGTCAGAGAGCTTTACTTTTCATTTTTTCCTCTCCTTCTCCATTGTCTGCTGTTCCCGTTACTTTCTCTCCTCCTAAGGATCTTTTTTCTCGCCAACATTAGTCTGTGGCAGTGTTAGACCTAATGTCTAACACTGCAGGATGGGTTTTTCATTCTTCTCCAGGGTTTTATTACTGTCTTTTTGTGGTTCCCAAGGAATCTGTGGATAGCTTTTTCATCTCTCAGTCAGTTTCTCATCTTTCCTTGATTTACCATAAGGAATTCTCACACCCTATGGTGGTATTTTGCCCCAGGTCTTGAGATGACCATGATGGATGTCACAGATGCTTATTTTCTCATTTAGCTCTGTCTCACAAGCCTCCTACAGCCATCATTTGCTCCTCCTTTGGGGGGTAGTGCATATGGGTTGGTTGGGCAATATGGAGTAGTTACATCTCACACTCACTCACTATCTCATTCCTTATAGTGTTTTTTTTTTCAGTTTGCATCTCCACAGGGCCCAGCCTTCTTCTCTTCATTTGAAGGACGTCAAGCAGTTTGTTTCCCATGCTCTATTCTCTCCTTCTCTCACTGTGTGGAAGGTTCTCTCTCTTTGGGGACTTGGGCTTCAATTGAATCCCTTATCCCCTTGAGTTGTGCTTATTTGAGACATCTACAATGGACTCTGCCCATGATTTGATCCTTGCTTGGGATCACTTGTCTGCCACCATTCTTCCTTAAATGAAGATGTCACATGGTGGCTTGACAAAACTAACATTACAGAGGAAGTTCCTCTTCCTTCCTCTCATCCAGGTCTCCATTGGTTTCCAGATGTGTTTTTAACAAGGTGGGATGGTATCTCAACTCTCAAGTGATTTTAGGTTGGTTGTCACATGACAAATCGTCACCTCATATTGCTCTATTGGAGTGTTTGTTGGTATGTCGACCTTTGAATCATTTTCTTATGATGTTTGGCTGGTGATGATCCATACAGCTAACTCTACAACTGTGTCTTATATCGATCACCAGGGGGATACCCATTGTCACTCTTTCTGTTTTTGTACTCTACCTCTTTTTCTGAGCCCATTCTTTACATATACATATCATCACTTGTCATATTCTGGATGCCTTGCATCTTTTCATCGATCATCTTTTGGAGCCCAACCAGATATGCAGTCTACCCAATTCAGCAATTCAGAATCACAGACATGAAACTGGACATCTGATAACTCACTCAGGATTCACCATTCTTAGTAATGGTAATTTCGACCTTTAACTGTTAATCAAAGAAAGTCAATCCATGAAACAAATTTTCCCTATTTTAAATATAACACAGTCCTCCTACATACGTAATTTGTTTTACAACAACTGCTACAATGAAATTAATTTCTAATAAACCACTTTATAAAATGAATGTTTAAAATAAAAAATTAAAGCAAAGGTTTTTAATCTTATTTCTTCGCTTCCATAGATACTGTATGTAAATAGTCAGTAAAACTGTTAGTTGATTTTGTTGTTGTTCTCGCTTCGTGCAAGTAGAACATTATTTTAATTTTGTATTCTCTAATATGCCAAATTATCATTATTTTCTCTTGTCTGATGATGACCTAAGTAGAGGATCAAAACGTTGCATGGCCATACTTATATATATAAGTATGTATTTCTCTGTAATAAAAATTTTACAAATTATAAACGATGATGTACCAAGTTTTTTGTGATTACCATAGTTCTTCTTTTTCTTATAAAACTGCATTTTCCTGCTGAAAAATCTGTGGCCAATATATATTAATTCAAAGATACTGTCTAAATGCATTATTATCATTCCTGTTTATCTAGTTTGCTTTGCAAATTCAACAATTTCAATTTCCTATTCTTTTACAGTTTCAGACATTAATTTGCTTCTGAAGATTTCTGCATGGTCTACATTTAAATTATTGGCTTTATAATTATGTTTGGATCTGTTTTCAAAGATATGCTTTATGCTGTAGGATGTCATGATTGTATTATTTCTGTCATTGATGTAACTAGTAATTTTATTGCTAAAGGTTTTTAACCTTGATATGTGTGATATTTGTAAGACATGGGCTCAGTCTGTGGATAATATGTTCTCTTTCTTTTCCTCTACTTCTATTTGTTTGTAATTGATAAAACATTTTATTAGGTTTTTTAACTTTGAAGAAAATTTATTTGGATTTCAGAGATAACACTTTCTGAAATGTTTAATAAAAATTATTGAAATCATAGCATGTTATATGGTATAACTCAAACATAGGCCTGGCATGGCCAGGTGGTTAGGGCGCTCGATTCGCAATCTGAGGGTCGCAGGTACGAATCCCCGTCACACTGAAGCATGCTCACCCTGTGTCCGAACTAGGATGCTAGTCCTACTCCCATATACTCACCTCCAACAGAATTTGGAGGTGTGAGAACACCATTTGAAACTTAAACATTAAATTAGAGACAAGAAATGCTCACTGACAGTATAGTTTGTTTAAAATGTATGCATTAATTTGGAAGTTATTTAAAATAATTGTTTAATTTAATTGTTGTAAACAGGTTGAGTATATTATATTAAAGTGATAACCTTGTCATTTTATTACACTCCATGGCACCAAATCTGGTTATGCACTATGACAGCTGTAGGTCTTGGCACCCTGGAGCATAGTTTCCATTACAAAAGGCTCCATCGTAAGGTGCCATGTTCAAAGTACACTACTCCACCCTGCATGCTCTCCTTATTCCATCTACTGTACAATCATGATGGTTTGCTAGTACCTGATTCAGTGGTCCTATTACAGAGAAACACATAATTGCTATGTCTGACAACTTGACAATGTGTCTTCCTATGGAATATCTATTTCATTCTTCAGCTGATTCATGTTTCTGACTAAGGAATGTATACATCATGGAAGCAACTTGTGTACTTATTGCTTGGGGTCACTTTTCCACAGGGAGATTCTTTTTGATAATTTTTTTGCACTATTACTTGAGACATTGATGGCTTTTTCTACTGCTCTTTATATTCGTGGATTCTCACCTGTTACAAGATGTCATAGTTTGCTTACATGGTTAGGGTACAAATTGTTGTGAGTCTCAAGTTGGTCCATATTTTTTTGTTTTCCAATGCTGTTAACTACAAGGAATATCCTCTTTTTGGGAATTCTAAATCCTCTATCCGAACATATCTTTATAATCTGAGTGTAGGAATATTTTGCCTTGGAAAAAACTGTTACACATCCTTTTGAAAGCTGATCAGTTTTTGATGACATCACACTAGCTGTGAAATGTCAAAAAATCTCAAAATGTAGTTATGATACATATCATTTCACCACCAATTCATATCAGTATTGCTTGTGATATGACATGCTGTGGTATCTTGCTCTCCCAAAATTTATAAGTTAGACTGAAATAATCTTTTCTTTTGTGATTCACTTTTTTCAGAGTAATATAAACATATTTATATTTAAAATGAAGCCAGTAACAAATATGGTAAAATTCAGTCATATTTTATCTCTCTCTCCCTCTTCAACATCATGCATAGCTTCAGTGACTTTCCATAAGTGGAATGCTCTATGATCATTTCAGAAAGAGAAACTTCCCATGTTCACAGTATTCAGAATGTTAATGGTCATATGAATTAGTGAAGTGCAAGTACCTTTCTTCATTGAAAGTTTCCTCATTTTCAGAGTTGCTCACTTTAAAAATAAGTAATTCATTTGTCGATTGCATCCAAGGTCATTGATAACATATGAAACAAGATTTACTCTTAAGGTACATGAGAAGTTCCAAAAGCTTTTACTGTTTTCTCACCATTTATCAGGAAGACACTACTTTCCAGAATTTGGGTCTTGATTGTTTTATTCATGATAGTCTTCTTTAGTTATTGCTAGAGCGTGGAGACCAAACTTGTAAGGTAAAAAATTATGGTTAACAATATGTTTTCACTGACAATTCCAAGGAGACATCTAATTCTTTCTTTTTTTGGGTTTCATTATGTTCAGAAGATGTGAACTTTAGACATTCTTTACAGTATACTTGCATTGAATCTTGGATGTTTTCAGTTTTGTGATGTTACCTGTAAATAGATATATGCAATACAATGATAGAATGGAATGGTTATGGTATTTTTCTTGAAGCAAATTTCAAGCTTTCTTCATATTAGTGGCATTATTTGATACATCACTAAGGAATCTTACAATATAATTTTCTTCCATGAGCTTGGGTATTTTATCAACCATGTATTGATTAATGTATCTGTTGATGGCTGTACTGACAACCTTTGAGACAACTGTTGTGTTTGTAATAACTACTAAGTTTACAACTCGTTTATCATTTAAATAACTTCATCATGCTGACAGTCTAGTTTGTGTTTCAAAATTTTTATATGTGCAGATGTATGTGGTTACAACACAGGATGTTGATCATGAAAGTCTCTAATTTCTATTTGCTCTAGCTACTTACCATGCTGGGTCATTCACATGAACTTTCTCATAGGAAAGAAATAGAGGCAATTTCCAAAGTTCTCATTTGCAATGTATTGCCCATTTCTCTGGCCTTTTAGCAAGTCTTCTATGTCTCCATCTTTAGACTCTCTGATTGGTTTTGGGGGGATATTTAATAATGTCTTCCACTCTATCTTCATGGCAGTATTCTTACTTTGGTTCACTAATTATGCTTATTCTATGACTTTCTTCTACATTTCAGTTTATTAGCTCTAAGCTATTCTCATTCTTCTAATTCTTTTTCTCAGGAACAAGTAACTGCTTTTCTTGTTTCTCTTTCTGCAGCACTTACTGACACAATCTCAGTTACCACATGGCTTGCTTGTTCTTTTGATTTATGACATCACAGAGCTATTTTGCAAAGGATTTAATGCCCTTCCCCCTCTAAATGTTCTTGGTAACCTTTAAAGAGCCTCTTTCTTGCACAGTTCCTTTTTTTTAAATATATTTGCTGAGTAGTTTGTTAGCAGGACCTGATTAGGGCTCTGATTTTGCACAATACTTCAGGTCATTGACCTATTTTTGATGTCTGACTAGTAATAGCTGATCTCCTGCATTGCCCATTTCTTCCTCTGTTGCTTCTCAACATTATATTTCTATTTTTTCTCATTATTTTGGCTCTTCTTGAGTTGTGGAATATAAAAGCTATTAGGAAGAATCTTCTTGACCCAAACATTCAGTTTTCTCCTTTCCAGGCTGCTCCTTTTCTCAGTCTGTTTTGGGGATAATCCAGGATGTAGAACTCTTGGTGTCATAGATTCTTCAATTCAGCTTTTCTGTACACTTTCATCCCTCTCCTGTACTTTCAACTTTTCCAATTTCTTTTCCTCTTATATTCAATCTAACTTGTATTCAAATTTTGGATCAGGATGTTTCCAACCTTTTCCAGTACTTTATGCTCCCCAGATTTTTACTTACGTCTCTTTGTAGTGCCAATAAATTAGGAGATTGGAGCCCATTATTAAATCTTTCCCATCTCAATTGTTATCTGCACATTCCTCATTTCATGATGGAAACTATGAGAATTTTACAAAAATTCCTTCATTGGGGTTTATACATGATGAAAGACTTAAGTAGATTTTAAAGATGCTTTTTAATGTTCCAATTTACCTGCCTTCTTAACAATTTCTTTATTTGTACTATTGGGGAGTGGTTCATAAATTCAAAGCTCTCTTTTTGGTGTGGCTTCAGCACCTCATGTCTTCACATGTAATCAAATCACTTGCTGGTCTTTAACACATACTCATTATCAATTTTAATCATTATATAAATGATTTGATTATTTTCATTTATCTTTTTTGTCTACATCCACATCATATATATCTCCTAGCTTGTCATGTTTCAATTTTTTTGAGCATACTCATGAATTTTAGCTCTTACCAATAAAGTGGACTTTATTCAGTATTCAAGTGGTTTTGCGATTGTCTAGGTCATCCTATAATCTGTGCATTTGCTACTGTAATAAACCATCTTCCACTTTACTGCTCCCCAGTTCCAGATCTCCACTTCCCTAGTAGTTGATATTTGATGCTTTGAGCTAGTCTTGGGAGACCCTTTTTCTTTGTGCCTACCCTCCTCTTCATCATTTTCCTCAGATACATTAGCCAAGATCAGTTTGTTGAATTGTGAAGTTTTCCTTATTACTCCACACTGGCCTTCTCAAACATGGTTTCCACTACTCTGTCATTTATCTCAGAAAAATTCTAGTTACATCTTTAGGAACATCTATTCCTGTCTCAAATGTCTAGCTTCCATAACAAATTTCATAATCTACAGCTTCTTAGCTTTATTAAAGAAACTAGCTTCTCTCACATCTTGAATGTTGTCACATTCTTGTATATTTCATCCTTGGCCATATAGCAGTCTCATTGGTCTATCTTCAAGGGTTGGTGTCTTTCAAATTCTGTTTCTTTTCTTTTTCCAACCCCTCAACAGATTGCCTCATTTCTCATATACTAATTTCATGATTGTGGACTGTCTGCTGCTTCTGTTGCAGGCTAAAGAGCTGCCCATCCTATCATCATCAGATGCCTTAAAAGTCAACTTCTTCTTTCATCTCTACTTTTTCAGGATCTTCGAGAAATTTGCTTATTTTGTCCATGAATACCTAGGTGATATCCACTGTGGGTTTTAAGTCTGTTCTTAAGATGTCTTGCTTTTCCTCCTTTTGAACTTTAGCAATTTGTTTGCTCCATCATTTTTATCTGAAGACACATTTTCTTTTGTTGCTCACTTGATACTGGCAATTATCAAACATTTTTGCCATTAATGCATCTCATATTCTCTTTTTTTTTCTAGAAAGGCTCTGCATTTATGTCCTAATAATACCTCCATACCAAAGACAGGCTATGAGAAAGTATAACCACTTTTTTTTCTCCAATTGTGTTACTCTTGACGGACCATGTTTTTCCTTCAGAAAAACATTTGCATGCTTTATAAGGATTCCTTGTTGATATCTTGTGTGAACAGAATCTTTCATAGGGGATTGACATTGTTTATTTATATCTTATGACCAATCTTACTTGAGGTATCTTTCTCCATCCACATGAAAGAATTAGCTTATGCAGCTAATACATCTTGTGTAATGAGATGTACCTGAACATTTTCAGCATTAATTTCAATATACATTTTATCATACTCACCATTTGATAATGTCTTTTGCTTCCCAGTCTCTTTAAGAGGACATATTACAGGTCAGCATGTGGACAAATTCAAATACGTTTCTTCAAATTTGCTGTCTCATCACCTCAAGAATTCCATTTACTTCCTTTGGTTATTTTCCAAGCCAGCTGGAATCCTTAACAGATGAGCTACTTTCCATTCTGCCAACATCCACTGTTACTCATTTTAAGGATATCTAGGATTGTGAAATGTTTTTGAAAAAAAATGCTGTCTCATCTTTTCTTAGGAGATTCTGTCTATGTGGATTCATGTAGTGAAGGCTCTTTACATGCTCATTAACCCCTACTTTTGTCCTAGACACAATTCCACCTTTATGCTGGGGTTTCATGATAGGGTGGTGCTCATTGGTGCTGATGGCTGTTAATGCCTTGACAAGTACCTTTCCACCACTATGTGTATGTCTTTATGTGGTATAAGAAATATCTAAGATGGGACATTCATTCTCAAAGAAATCTCGGCTCCAGCCAGGGTGGGGATCATCTTTGTTTATTTTTTGTTTTTTACTCCCCCTTTTATTTTTGAGATTCCCATTGCTCCGCCCTTAAGTTATTGAGCCTTATCCTTGGGACAGCTTGGATCTTTATTCAGTTATTCTTAAGCACCCACTAATCTTGCCAGTTTCTTGACTCACTAGCCTTTTTTTTTTTGGCTGTTGATGAACTCTCTATAGGGTGTTTATTCATAATATTTTACTGGGCTGGTCCTAAGACAACCTTCCAGTAAAGGAGCAGAACATAATATTCTTCCTGTCTATTTATGCCACCCCTTGAGTTACCATAATTGGCTTCACAGGTAAAATAATCCATTATCATCTTCACTTATCTTTTTTACATGGGTTGAAAGGTGTCAAGGATGAAGAACTACTCTTCTGAGAATAATGCCTTATTTCTGTTTTGTTCCACACATTTTACCTAGAATCCAGTTTGAAAAATTTTCTGGTTCTGGATTCTACTTTAACTCTGCTTTTCTACATCATAATCATATTCCAGATTACTATCTTCCTACTCTGCAAGTTATAGCATTTGAATTTTTCTGTATCATTTTCACTCTCCTTGGTTTTCATCTCCTTTTCATAATGTAAAATCAGGCTTACATTATTTCAGAGGTAAGACAACCTGATTTTAATTTTACATTTTTATAATTAAAATTAATTTCAAACATGTACTTACCTCTGAAGTACCTTTTTGTCCACCTCCCCACAAACAGTTTTTCATCACAACTACAACTTTAATAAAATCTGAATATGGCAGGAAAGCAGAGCTTACTTAAGACCTCTTGATGCATGCCAAAATAAGTCATGTGGGAGGTAGTAGAAAAATGGGGAAAATGTAAAATGTAACTCTAAAATCATGAGTCAGTCTTATAAAAATTGCTGTGTTTTAGTGGCAACTTTGAATAAGAGAAAATCCACTTGACCAGTATTTCATATAAAACTTTGTAGAAATTTAGGACTCAATTACTTGTTCAAAAAAATGCAATAACACTTCCAAAGTGTTGTTTTGGTGTCGATGTTATTGAAAATGCTACTTCCAAAACACAGTTCCTCTCACACAACAGCTATTACTTGACTGTTAGTTTTTTTTTCTTTTACCATCTAAGCATTGGTCTGATTTTTGTCTCGCTTGCTCCAGTCTTTTATTCCCCATTTACTTGCACTTGGCAATATCTGTCTTGGTGCCGTATATAAGCACCTCTTGCAGATAATATTTTCGATTGTTCTCAATAAATGTTTCCTAATGGTTTTCTCTGTAGTATGACCATTAGAGATACTTTGAGCATTCTTCATGTTACTTATTTCATTTTTGTAAAAAAAAAAAAATTCGTTTGGCAAGTGGATTTATGGCATGAATTCCCAAATTAATGTATCTGGCACTGAGATAATTCAGGTCTCTCCTATCCTACCCCTAATGTCTAGGATTGCTCATGAACTGGAGGGGGGGAGCACTCTTGCAGGCAATCCTAGACATTTTGGAGAGAATAGATTAATTTTTTCCAGTACCTTCCTTTACTCTGTCGGTTTCTCAGGAGGCCAATTTGGATCAGCCGCCTCTTGCACCTTTTCTTCAGTTGGTACATTGAATGTCTGCACCTTCATTGAGGGGGGAAAGGTCTGAGGGTGAATACCTAGTTCTCCCTCCATCCCGTGATGTTGCAGTTTATGCAGGGAGGTTTACTGCTCAGTTATGTGGAGAGACAACTATGCCTTATCTGCCTCATTTGTCAGAACAACATGCTTTAGCTCACCACTGCTAGGTGGAAGCATAATTAAGCTTTCAGAGAATAGACCTGGAGTCTGTGGTCAAGCTGAATATATCACAATTTTCTAGGATTCATCTGATCCTAACTACAGTGCTCAGATATTCATCATCCCTACACCTTTTTTAAATCAATACACCAATTTCATGATGAGTTGGAACCATTGTTAGCATCTACCTTGGGTCAGTTGTCAACTTCTGCACTTTCCCTAGTCTCTTGGTTGGTATGTTGTTGAGATTTGGTGGATAGAGATGAGTTCTTCTACCTACTGCTATCCTCCGTGTGTTGTGTGGCCCTTTTCTCCAACTCTTAATTTTTGCAAGTGTTCCAGTGTTTTTGGAGTCATGGGATGCCATCTGTCTGCCTCTATCCCTGTCATTGTTGGCTGCTACAGGGGCTCTTAGTTTCACCCTTTTTCGAGTGTCCCAACCCCCAACATCAGCCCCTTGATCCAGTGGTATCCAGAATAAATTCTGCCCATATCCACAATGTTCCTCCACTTGGTTAGAATGCCGCAAGTGGCGATGCTGACTACTGTATGCCTTTGAGGTCTGTGGGGGCTTGGCTCTGTGAATTTCTGGATGTGTGGAAAACCTTTACCATGGATTAATGGGATTTCAGGATTAGTTCACATCACCACCATTATCCCCCAACCTGTAGTGTTTTGCCTCCTGAAGATCCTCAAATTTCAGAACTTTGTTCCATGGCTATCAAATATTTTGTTGGTCAAGGGGATGTTGGAGAGAGTCATTCCAGTTCTTCCTGGGTATTATTCCTGTCTGTTTGTTGTGCCCAAGTAGATAGGAGATTGGTGTCCAGTAATCAAACTTTCTCATATAAGTCAATTCCTACGTCCTCCAAAGTCATTCCTCACTCTGTGTTAGTATTTTTTGTCAGGACTGTAGATGACCAAGTTTGACCTTGCCAATGCCTATCAGCACATTTCCATAGTGGAATCTGGTGCTGCAGTTCAGGGTTCTGCCCTATAGACTAGCGAAAGCAGGATTTCTTATCAGAGTTGAGACATCTCTTCTCACTCCAACACTATATATCATTCATCTGGGTGTCTTTTTGAATATATATATCTTAATAGAGCTCAGCTGATTCCCATCTGGCTCCATGCTATGGAACAGGCAGTTTGACTCGTACATTTTCTTCTCCCACTGAATGGATGGTTCTTTCTCTTTTGGGATGTGGGTATCACTCGAATCCCTCGTTCCTTTGGCATGAGCACACATGAGATCCCTTCAGTGGTCTCTATGTGACCAATGGATCATCAACAGTGATTCACTGGATTCCCCAGTGACCTGATTCAGGATCACCATCTTCGATCGTGAGTGGTGGTTAGATCGTAACAATTCTACGCTCACTGTTCCTCTGCTGCCACCTCATCAAGAGATCCATCTTTTCATGGATGCCTTGCTTCAGAGATGGGGTGTGTATTTCAATGGTCAGGAATTCCAGGGCCTATGGATGGATGATAAGGCTTCTCTCCACATCAGTGTTTTAGAATTTCTTGCTGTTCAAATGGCAATATCTTAAAGTCTGGAATTATTGAGGGGCAAAATCATCATGCTTCACTCTGACAATTCTACAGTGGTATCTTACATTCCCTGTCAAGAGGCACTCAGTCCAGATCTCTCTGCTTTAAAACCTTAGATCTTCTATATTGGGCACATTCCCATCATATCATCCTACTAGCCTTGCCATGTTCTGGGGGTGATGAATTTGGGGACATATCAATTTTCTTAATCCACCCAGATTCTGCTGACAGAATAGATGCTTCATCGGGGTTTCCTATTGGATTTACTCTTGGAGTTGGGACGCTGATGATGGGTGCATTTTCCACTCTTTCAAACACTCAACTATCAGCATCTTGGTCTCTGGTACCTCACCCTAGGGCGGCATTGGCAATTAATGCATTCAGTCAGGATTGGACTGGATTGCACCTATATGCATACCAACCGACTAGTCTGTTACTCAGAGTGCTAGTGATAATTTGTTCAACCCCTTGTTGTGTTCTATTGGTAGCACCAGATTGGCTGGCTCAACCCTGGTTTCCACTTCTGTGGTATCTTCAGGAGTGCTGACCTCTTCCACTTCCTTTTTGGCCATCTCTATTGCGACAGCCATGATCTGTCATCTTACACCAATCCATCCCAAAGCTCAGGCTTCATGTGTGGAGGTTGTGCTGTCCTTTGCATGGTGTCGCAGTTTAACTTCTAAGGTTGCCATGTACCTGTCTCAGTTTTTCCTTTGTCTCATGATGAAAAATTATCAACTAAAATGGCACATGTATTAACAATGGCATATTGCGAGAAGGTTGTACCCACTTTGTTCAGACTTGCCAATCGTAGCTTGATTTTTGACAGGGGTTTCATATCTTCCACAATCACTCTCTATAAGGTGGCCTTCTTGGCTACCTTTAGATACTCAAAGAGACGGAAATTCTTTGGGCCTCTAGTGCTCTCCGGCTTCCTCAAGATGTTTCGGTACCTGACTGGGATAAAAAGGTGGTGTTACATGCTCTTTCTAAACATCAGTTTGAGACCGTAGCTTCATGTACCATGCATCACCTTTCCCTTAAGGTTTATTTTTGTGCTGGTCTGTGGATGTTGCCAGTTGGAGTTGTTTGCACTGCACATGAACAGAATGCCTTAGCATTCTACCTACATCCTTCTGTATCCAGACAAGTCCTTCTTGCCCAAGACACTGGCAGCCAAAGAAAGGGATAAATCCTTTTTTACCAATTCTTTCGACAACTATTTATCACCTCTATGACCAACTGGTTCCAAATCATTTATGTCCAGTGAGGGCCTTGAGGTATTAGGTTGCTTGCAATAAAGCTTTTAGAGGTGCTAGACAATAGCTCTTTATTCATTGTGTCTCTTTAGTTTCTGGGATTTATCCATGGTTACCTAGACAGGGTGGATACAACAGTTGATCCATATTGCTTATTCTGGGCTCTCTTTGGAAACAAGGAGTCTTCTGCGAGTCACATCTAATCAGATTCGTCACATATCTATCTCCTTAACAGCCAAGTTGAATTGCCTGTGGGAGGACATTTTTGCAGGCTGGTATGTGGACCTCCCCCAATACTTTTATCTCACATTATATGTATGATCTGGGATTATCTTCATCTGATGATTTTCGACTACCCCCTGTTGTTATCTTCTGCTAGAATATACAGAGGGGTGAGTATTTTCAATGCTATGCTAGTTCCTACTTTACCTTTCAGGGTCCCTTATCTCGTTTTCACAGGATCCCACTCTGTGGAAAGTGTTGCTCAGTGAGGTGTGCTTTTATCAAACCAAATCTGCACTAGGAACCATTAACACAATATCCTTTATCCAGGTTGCAACAGGCTCTGTAGAAATGAGGTGTTCCATAAGACCACCTAGAGCCAGACCGGGTGGTATTACTGTCATATGCTAGACCGTCTTTCATGGGCTATCAAGAATAAAGCAATGGGGATTCTGCCAATCTCTACTAATCATTGGATTGTGTAACTCGGAGTTGGTATTGCTTTTAAATATTTATGGAACTTGGTTCTTGCACTGTTTCTAGAGCATTGTTTCTCAGGACTCCCCAATGTATATCACCCCCCCCCCCCCCAGTATTCTACTAGTGAAGCTAGGAGTCCTTACCACTCCCAGTTTTCAGTCACTGGAGTGGTGGACAGAGGTTATTCTTCCAGAATGTTTGAGTGGCTTTCCTCCACTATTGGAGAAGTGGGCAAAATTAGGAGTCCCCCTTCCCAGGACCCTAGATGTTTGTTTCCCAGATGTTGGTAGGAGTGGAACTTACACAGAGGGTCCATTGTCTCCAAATGCAAAATGGTCCTATCCTGTGTTCTTGATTGAGCATAGTTTGTTAAATGTCCTCCTCATAATTCTGGGGGCAAATGGAATTGACCTTGCCCACAAGATTGTGGAGTGAGAATGAGTGTTCATAATTCCAGAACGTATGAGCTCTGTATCCTCGAATTGAGTATGGCATATAGGATCCCACCATTCCAAGTTTGGGGTGTTGCCTTTTGGACTTCTTCAGGTTGAGGAGAGAGTTTTTCCACTTTAGTGTTGCCTATTTTCTCATTGTGATTCTGGTGGCTTGGAATGTATCACTTTATAGCTATAGGTTGGGGTCCACTCACAAATATATATAGTGCAGTCCAAGTGCCAAAGCCAGCCACCAATATGGTACTTAAGGGCCATGGCCCTATAATGTATGCATTTCATCATTGGCCAAGACCAAGATCATAAAAAAATTAGAATAGATGGGAATGTCACATTCACCTTTTTTTTGTTTATTTTATTTTAGTTATTACATTCAGTACAACTAGAGAATACATTGCCTTTTTGTTGTTGTTATAAAGATTTTCTTTTATTGGTGACATTGAAATAGACCTAATACTGGTTTGAAGACAAAAGATATAGCAGGCATGATGTGTGGTTCAAATACTATTATACACCTTTATTCTTGAAAAAAAGCCCTAAGAGACTGAATAAGGAATTTATAGTGTTAAGAAATAGAATAGGTCTAATAACTAATGTCTTATATAAGTATAATTAATTATAACTATGCTTCACCCACTTATCCCTTCACTGCAAGACTGCAATCTTTAAACTCCATTCTCCACAGGCCATGCGTTTTACTGAGTTACATTCTAAATTTAATTAAACTACATTACTATCAATGTATTCTAATGAAATTACCTTTATCATGTGTTTTATAATTCTAAGTTTTATATTATCTACGTTTGAATTCCTTTAAATAAAAATACTTAAACTTCAACTTTGTTGTCATGTGATTCACAAGTTATCACAGATCTTAAGGAATTGTTTGTAGGACATAAATAATAGTTTTATGTACCATGTACAAGTATGTCTAGACTGAATCTACTTGTATACAGTGCTGTTTATCCATCCTTAGTTTCAATTCCATTCCCAAGACTGAGATCAGAGAATAATACATTTGTTCACCCCTTTGACAGCAGTCACACCTACCTGTTTATTCTTTTCCTCAGCATTGTCTAGAATGGATGTTTTTGAAAATTATTAACCAATTACTTGTGATTTACAATGGTTTTTTTATGGAGTTAATTTCATTTAAGTTTCTCTGGTTTAATATTCACATACTGTTTTTTAAAACTTTTAATTAGAAACAAAATTCATAACATTTCCCACTGTTATAAATTCTCAAGTGACAATAACTTCTGCTTTATCCCATGTTAGTGATGATGTTCTTTACACACATTCTGTGGCTACATAGGGCTTGTTGTCTGTGGAGGATGTGACAACCATTGTTCAATGTAATGTGGGTTCCTTCATGCCTCCTCCACGTGTCTGTCAGGTCTGGCCCTCTAGGGACCCATCTGTCTCCTTGCCAGCCTTTGGTTTTCATTTTCATTCAACAGATAGGTTCGTCAAGTTCTCAGCCATAGCCTTTCTCTCTACTTCTCCTCCTCCCCTTTTCCTTTCTTCCACCTTTTCCCTTTATCTTCAGTTACTCAAGTATGTAGTCTCAGATCTTTTGGCCAAGAATGTAATCAAGAGGGTATTTACCCTTACATCTAGTTATTGCTCTTGTCTTTTGTGGTCTCAGAGAACAGTGGGGACTGGCAATTGGTTATTGATCTCTTGTCTCTTAATTGGTTTGTTATTGTTTTTTGGTTCTGTATGGAGAGTTTCTGTTCTCTTTGATAGTTCTTTTAACCCAGACTGTGCATGACCAAGGTTGGCATTTCAAATGTTTTTCTACACATTCCAATCTCCTTGCTCCTCAAGACATTTTTTCCATCAGAGTCTGGTTTTCCAGTTCTGTGTTTTTCCTTTTGTCATAGCATCTGCTCTTTATGTCTTCAGTTGAGTCATGGGGGCATTTGCTCACCTTGTTTTTGGATTGGTGCTGAAGTTCCATTATTATGTAGGTGATTGACTTCACCCCTTCCCTGTCCTTCTCTCAGACCTACATTCTCCATTCTTATGTGGGAGGCTGCTTAGCTGCGCTGACTTGCCAACCCTTCCATGTCTTCTCTCATACCCACCCTATATTTGGTATATCTGGGTATGCTCTTCAACCCCTCTCTCCATTGGGCTTAGCCTTCACCATTTCACCTAAAAGCAGTGGATGGTCTTCTCATCAAGACATTTCTCTTTTACATCCTGTTTGTGAGGTTCTTTTGCTTCTGGGGACTTTGGCTTCCCTTAGGCTACACACATGTGCACCTCCTCCAGAGGAAATTGTGGGACCAGTGGAACCTTTCTCAATATCCATTATTTTTTATTGTGTACCTACCCTCTCTTGTAGTTGAGGACTTGTCTTGATGGCTCAACTGTGCCAATATCATGGTGAACATCCCCTTTCTGCTCTCTGACTGGATCTCCATCTCTTCACAAATGCTTCTCTGTTGGGCTGTGGTACTTCTTTGAATGACAACATGACTTCAGGCATGTGGGCTCTGTATGAATGTTCACTTTATATCCACATACTAAAATTTCTCACTGCCTGCCAGGCATGGTCCTGTTTCCTCCCTCTTCTTGTGAATCATTTGGTCATGATCCATTCTGATAATTCAACCATCCTTTCTTATATCAAGGGACTTCCTGTTCCAGACTCTTTTTCTTCCATGCATTGGACCTGCTATTTTGGGCTCATTCCTATCCTGTTTGTCTCATGGCTTGTCATTAGCCAGGGGCTGTAAACTTTGGCTGATTTCCTCTTTTGGCCAGACAAGGGTCTACCCACAAAGTGGTCTCTCCACACTCTGGATTTTGTTGGATTTTCTCTCATTGGACATACCTCCCATTGATGCCTTTACCACTCCTTTCAACACCAAACTTCCCCTCTTCTAGTTCCTAATTCTTCATTCTTCAACCCTGTTGGTCGATGGTCTGAGCCAGGACTGGTCTCACCTTTTTCTCTGTACCTATTATCCTCCTCCTCATCTTCTCCCTCATGTCCTTGCTTTGATACTCAACTACTAATAAGATCCTGTTGGTTGAGATTCTTTTGCTGGCATATATCTGGTTTTCTGTGCTGTGTCAATTGGTGACCAGGTATTCTATTCCTGTGCCCAGTTCCCACTCTCTTGCTCCAACTACACACATATCTCTTTTACTCGTTGGTGCAGTCCTTTCATGTTCATGTGTGGGATTTGTCTAGTCCTTTGCCCGCAGGACTTGACTCAGTTCCTGTTGCCTTTCAACTCTATCTGTCTATCAACAGAAGTGGTGGGTTTATTAACATTGATCCATCAGCCACTCACTCTGGGCCATCCTACTGTTGCCCATCTTTAGACCTTTTTTGTGCAGTGGTTTGACCATGAATTGTTGGTTTCCATTATTGCTGATTATCTGATGGCTTTATGAAAATTTTGCCTTTCCTTTTACCACCAGGTTTCTTTTTCTTCCCATTTCCTCTCCTCTATCCTTCCATATTCACCAACCTCTTTATCCTACTCACATGCCTAATTGGGACCTTAATGTGGTTTTAAACACTCGTACACATGCTTCATTCGAGCTGTTGGCTTTACGTTCATTATACTATCTTTCTCTAAAGACATATTTCCTTCTCCTTCTCACTTGTGGTTGCCATCATTCAAATGTGTATGCTTCCTTAGAAGTTTATTAGCAGAAGTGTTATATTTATCACCTCTTGTCTTGCCATCTATCCTTCTCATTCTTCTGTTCCTCATCTGTCTGTGTTTTTCACATGGCTATTTTACCAGGACTGGTCTGTTTCAACTTTGCTGGTTATTGGATGACTCTCTCAACTACTTTCCAGTCTTCCCATTACACCAGGTTTTTCTTCCCCAGCCCTCTTCATTCTTTTAGCTTACATAACTGGGTCCTTAATGTTGTTCTCCATGCTCTTTCCTTACCTCCTTTTGAACTTTTGGCATCCTTCTCCTTATACCATCTGTCCCTTAAAACTTATTTTTTCCTTCTTCTTTGCCTTCTTGAACTGTTGTATGTGGTTGCATTCTATTTCATTTCTCGTATATCCTTCTCCATCCTGATTGAGATTTTCTCCTTATAACAATTCCAGCAGGCACATAAGTGTGTTTGTACCTTTATCTCTTCCTTCCATTCTAATTTTTATTTGTGTTTGTATCCCAATTTCCTCCTCTATCTTGTTCATGCAGTACATTGTTATTTTTGGCCTGTACTTCTTCCTTTTGTGGTTCCCAATCCTGTCTCTTTTTTTTTCTGTGGAATCCTTCATCCACTCATGATCTTTCTCCTGTTACTTTCACTGGATGAGTCCAACAGCTTATCTGTTTAGCATATTCTACAATGGATGAAACACCATTTTGACACTTCTGGTAGTCCTCCCATCAAATTTGTCACCTAACTCACTCATTGGCTGCTCACTTCCACTGTCCATTGGAGAAAATTGTTTGGGCTAGCATGTGGATGACCCCTCATACCTTTGTTGCACACTATCTCTATCATCTGGTGGTTTCTTCCTCATTGGGCTGTGGACAGCCTCTGGTCACTATCCTTCACACATAATATCATCTCTCTTTTGGTAACTTTCTTTTTTCTTACCCTCTTTTTACAGAGCCTTCTAGTCCCCTACAGGATTCTGCTCAGTGGCAAGTATTACCTGCTAAGGTATACTTAACCAAAATCTGCACAGTGTAGGGCTGTCCTAGCCTCATATAGTGCACACCCTGAGATGGAGTTTTCACAAGTTTACTTGAGGTATTCTTGCAGTTCTCATTTTCCTAAACAAAGCCTGATCCAGACTGTACCAACTCATGGATTAACATTAGTAAAGCAGGTTGGGTATTCCTGCTTGTGCATAGTTTAAAATCTAGTGTTATCTTGCTTTCAAAAATAGGGTTTTTTGGTCACCTGCTGCACTGTCTTCCAGAGTTGCCCTCCTCCAGACTTCCAACTCTGCTTTCATCTCCCCTTTTTACTTTAGTGGAGCATGAGAGTCCTTATCACTCACTAGATTCTAGCCATTGTGATGGTAAACTATGGAGAATGCCTCCTGATTCTGACCACTTCCTCTCACTAGAAAGTAAGGCAGTGGTGTTCTGTCCGGGTAGTACAGTTTGCCCCTCTGGCTATCTTTCCCACATCCTGTCACTACATGGGTGGTCTGGTGATGGATTAGTGCAAGACCAGCCAACATAAGTTCTCACTCAATAACAGGGCAAATATTACTTTCTCATTCTTCCTTGCTGGGCTTGAAGTGAAGATGGTAATGATCCTCCTGCTACTGTGATCTGGAAGCAGAATTTTTGGTACTGTGTGGGTTTGGACTGGAGCTTTGACCCACCATGTACTGTCTGACACATTCTAGCCATACTTACATATATAGCACTTCTGAAAACCTGATCCAGGTTTTGGACTGTGCTTGTATCTTTCACCCATCCTCGACACTTCCTTTCAGTGCAATGATTGTACCCTGGTACAGAAGAGGTGTTGTATCTCACAAGTACACCTCTATAATGTTCCAGTGTATAGGGTGTCACACTCCATAGGCTCTATTTGGGTGCTTCCTGAAGGGGGCTTGTCTTGATAAAATTTTGCATTGATCTTTCTACAGGTTTAACATGGGATCTAGAGGTGAGAAGTTACGTATCATATTGAAAGTTAACATTCTCCACCACTGAAAACATATTTTTGATGCATCTTACTTTCATGCCTAACTTCAAAGTGATGATTGAACAGTCAATACAGTGGGAGCCAACTGCACAAGGAGTCCATGTCACACTCCTATTGGTGGAGGGTTGTTGCATGCTCATTTGCATGCAACAATGCAGCAATACCATATGGAAATGAAAGATATGGTGGAAGCCTCAAGGCTAGTGATGAGGGGTAAAGTTTGCATATAGAGGGCAGCACTGAATTGAGAAAAGCCAAATGTGAGGTGAGTATTTATCAGAAATAAATTTTCAATGTTAGAAAATGTTTTATACAAGTTTTTTGCTCTTTATGACTGACACCGATTATCTCTTGGGTAAGCACTTTTATATATTTTTCCTGTTTATGAATGGTGGCCACAAAGATCTGTTTTTGTCCACCACATAATTAAAATGACATTGTGACAAGTATTGTTTCAGTGCATATGACTTCTATAAATTTAAGCAAAACTGGGAACTAACATCCAGGATACCAAACTACACAATGGTTAGATTAAATGTAACTGTAGCATGGCAATGTATTTTATCCCAAAAGGAGGGGACAAAATTTTGGTGGATTTGATTAGCAGAAACTTAACATCTTTTTAATATTCATCATCTTGAAATATTATGCAACTAAGTGCAGCACTAAAAGTCTTAACTCTTTTGTAAAGACATCCACTAATGAAAAAGAGGAAAATGATATGATTTTATTCTAATATTCAGCTTCAAACCCTAATATTTAATTGTACCATATATAGCACTTCATGAACAAAATAGTTCCTGATATATAAAGTAAAACTGCAAGAAATACCAAACACCTCAGCTGTCACAAAATAATTCAACAATAAATCAACCAGAAAAAAAAGAAGTGACTTGAAGATATTGCAACTGAACAAGGTTGCCACAAATAATTTTTCAAATTAATCAAGTGGTCTCCTTGACTTTCCAAAATAGAAAATGTCTAGTGGCTTTTCAGCATTAATTACCTCTCTCACCACAGGCATCCTTTACTGTGTCACGAGGTTTTTAGTGAGTTACATTGAAAATTTTATTAAATTGTAGCTAGCAATCTGTATTTTAATAGTATACAATTTTTAAGTTCTTAACTTGTAAAGCAATATTGACAAAAGATCCTGAATTTCCCCCTAGTATGAGAAATGTGACATTTTTTCTCTTGGCATCCCTTCTTCTCTAATTTATTGATCACCCCTCCAAGAAGTATGAAATTGAACATAAATTACTTATAATATTGTCATCGCTTGGATAAAGCATAATTTTCATAGCGTTCAATTTTGTTTAGTTACAGAGCCATCAAAGAGAAAATCAAACCCTTCTTGCCACACCCACCCACAACCTCTTATTCAGGATTTGTCAATAGTTCTCTCATACATTTAATACAATGTTATTTTTAACCAGTAGAAAGCCAAGGTTTTCATCTATCAAATGATGTATTATATTATGTTGTTTTCTGTATAGAAAAATGTTAATATCTCTCAGTACAAACTTTGTTCCCACAAGGAACACTTTGACTAGATTGGATGAATTTGTAACAGCTCTTACCATATAGTTAGAAAGTCAGCATCATTGTAAAGTTTTACTGAAAAAAACATTGGAAATGTATTTAGGAGGTTTTAGAGACTATGCAAATGCCATTTGAGGTGAAGAAAAGTATTCTTAATTTCAATGTGAAAATCATTTTGCACTCAGACTGGTAAAAACTATTTTCATAGACAAATCTTTGATAAAAATATTTCATTAAAAAACTGATTTGTGTACAAATGACTTGTAATGTTTACTAAAATTCTGTCAAAGTTTGTGAAGATACACAAACAGTATTAAAAGTTATAGTATTCAAACTATATACAAGTAAAAATGGTCATATAGTCAGTCTTTGAGACCAAGTTTGTATCAAGAGAGTTCATAACCAGCTCAATGCTAAATGTGCAGTGTACATCACGAACATTATACTACAAAGTGTATGTGTATGCGATATGCACATGAAAAAGTGTGAAAATACTGTATGGGATGTTTGGCAAGAATTTCTGAGAAATGAATATTAGCTTCGGTATATCAAACTGAAGCATTACGACACTTTCATTGTGTTGTTGGAGGTCTCAAGACAACATTACACTAAGCAAAGAGGAAAGTGATTCACAACTGAAGTTATTTTGATTTGCAAACTGTGATGTGAACCTCCTCTGAAATGTGAGGCTTATAAACAAGCTGGTGGTAACTGTATACAACAGTATGCTACAGTTGATTAATTAGCAACTACATACTGGTATGCATATTAATGAAAACATTTATACATAATACTTCCCAGTTACGCTATTATGTGCTTATTGTACTCTGCGCACAATATCTGTCTAGCACATGTTTTGTGGAGTGTGTATTATGAAATACGTACCTAAAATTTAGTCAAATGCTCAATTAAGTCTGCTGTTAGGGATTATGTAGTCTTATATTGCTTCGGTTAGTTGGTCACATTTTATTATAACAATTATTGTGATTTGTAAAAAAAGCATTACGTTACATGTTTTGTGTGTTATCCCTGAAACTACCACTAATCTACTTTTGATTCTGGTCCTATGATTGTTGGTTTTAGTCTCTAATAACATAAAAGTCCCACAAAAACTTTAATACAAAAATATCACCAATATTATGATAAATCTCACTAATTACTGATGGAGTTCTTTTTGTATTTTAAAAAGAAAAAATGATTTTACCCAATCATTTTGGTCAGTACTTAACAGTCAGTGCTATAACACACTAAAACATAAAATTAGTAAATATGATGGAATGTGTGAATTTCAGTAGTAGTGAAAAGCAAGTTAGTAATTTGGTAGTTAAGATTCAACTTCCAAAAATTAAATAAAAAAACAAAATGCATCTAGAAATTATCAAATTTTCAATATTCAAAGTGTCAAATGAAAGATAATTTGATCATGGGTAAACACAAAAAAATGAGCATATGTTGTCTGTTAAGCCAGTTTTAAAAAATGTAGTTCTGTAGTCGAGTTATAGGCCAGATGAAAATAGTTTCACCTAGACAAAACAAAGTTTCAATGATAAAAATTAAAATGAAGTGTTATTTTTTTAAGTAAATTTTAAATAAAAGAATTATGTTATCAATCATCAGTGCTATGAGTGTTTTTTACTCAGTTGTACTAGTACTACTAGGTTAGCCATCCTAGATATAACATCAGCTTAGGGTGGGGCACTCAGAATTGTTTTTATCAAATTGTAATAATGGTTATATATATATATACACATTACATTTATCTGTCCTGAATGCTTCAGGTTAACCCAATTATGATGATATCTACTGAAGCTATATTAAGTAAGGTTATGGATTTTTATAGACACTACAAACATGTGGAAAAACAAGCTTGTTAAATATGAAAATGTACACAATCAGTATCTTATTCCTACTCTTTTAAGCCCAAGATTAAAAAAATAAAATATCAAGTACTTAAAATGAGTTGCGCAAAAGTTGCCATTTAACTATCTATTGTTAATTGCACTTACCACAATATAATAGTGCTAACTGGTTTCTTATGTAAGCATAACAAAAATTTCTGAATTTTTGTTTCCTAAATGACTAACTTGACATTTCTCAGATTAACAATGTTGTTAGTTATTATTTTGTAAAAGTTTCTTATTGTGATCTTAATTCTGATTTATGCATGTAATGCTCCTTATGGCAAGGTAAGCTCAACCTCATTAGTTGAGCTAGGCAATTACATTAATCAGTGTTACTTAAACTAATTGATTGTATTTGTATCTAATATTATTTTACATGTTTTGTTTAAAAAACAAACATCATCCAGGTAAATTTATAGCTTGTTAAATATATGATTTTGTTGTAATTTTGTGTAAGAGAGTGCTTTAAATAATTTATTATTTATCATAGTTAACACAAGAATAAAATTCAAAATAATTGTTTTTTATTGCTCTTTCATTGGTTGAAATATTATTTTCCTTTTAGTTTTGTAACTGTTTTATTAAATATTTTCTCAAGTACCAAAATATGCCCACTTAGTTAGTGAGAACTGAGTGCCCCAATTCATTTGCATGATTTTCATAGGGCTTGTTGGGAAGAAAACTAAATTTTGTAATATTATAGTTTATGTGCTATTTTACGTGTATTTTAACTCTACCCAATAAAAATTTATATTGGATTAATGAATCTTGTTGTTTTTTTATAAACAACTACACCAATAAAAATTAAAATTACAGGATTCTCATCAGGGTCTCACAGTGAAAGGTCTTAGACTCTCAACTTTACTTCAAGAGTCCCAGTGAAATTATTCAAAGGTCCCATAGGTAGAATTTAGAAACTGAAAAAACAAAGAAAAAAGCACTTCAGTGTCACTGAAAACTTTATTTACAATGTACACTACATGTTGTTTTCTTTTATGATTTTTTGTCAGTGTTAAGGGAGTTAAGTCCAGTTTCATGCTTAATGAAAAACTGTTATTTATAATGTAAACTACTTGTTGCTAAAGTAGGACAATATGCAAGAGGATAAAATGAACAGCTTTTCCAATAAATATGAAATTTTAAGGTATCATAATTTAAAAGTGACTACTTGATTTTTTTTGTTGTTGTTAATGATTTGTTTTGGTCCAATTAACAGTTTTTTATAAACAAATTATTGTAAAAACTTGATTCTTT
>NW_013667308.1:81516-97101 GCF_000517525.1 Limulus polyphemus | reverse complement strand
GGACGCTACTCAGTTGTTTTTTTGCCGTGTTTTCTGAACTGCACAATGATTCTGTTGACTGTCGAAAGTGGGATTCCCAAATGCTGCGAAATTTGCCGCTGACTTATTCCACCATCTGCTTGACCAACTATCTTTCCTCTAACAAAATCTGACAATTCGAGAGAACCTTGAGTTCTAGACATGTTGTAGCACATGATAATTAGTGTGCAGACCATTTTCATTTATTTAGTGCTCTGTGAACACAAATCAGCTAGCATAAATCAGTTAAATGACAAAAAATTAGGTGTCTATTTACTTGTGACCATTCAGTGTATATATAGATATATACTTAAATTTTATTGTTTTGTTGCCCTTTGAACTGTGTATAACTAATATTTATGCCATATAGATTGCAAACCATGTGAGGAATGTGCAGCTCACATTACAGTATCGAATTACATAACGCACAGACTACTTGAAAGCATATTTCATAAAAAAATTTTATTAATATTGTTATTTGTTTTACTTTATCTAACCTGAAATGTTTTCAATTTTTACATTTTAGTTACTTTTATAATAATAAATAAAGATGGTGTTCCCGCTAGTCTATGAACTCCATTGGCATTAGGTTTGTTGATGTTTATTGGAAGTAGTGTTGGCTTTAAGTGGTGGGTGTGGAGTCTTTCATGCGACCTGGGCCTTCTTGTATACCTGAAATGCCTCCACCTGTGTTTCTTGTCAATGCTTATTGCAGAAGGTATTTTGCTGGCTTTTTTCTCACCACCTATCTTCGCCTCATCTTATATCCATGCTGTCTTGAATCTAAGTCTTTTTCATAATTTTGGGACTGGGTTCCTCGGTTATGTTTCTTCTCTTTGTAATTCATTCCCTGCTCCTACCTTTTATGTTTCTTCCTTCCTATTCAGAGATACAAGTTCATATTCAATTACTTTTACCACTACTTTGGTGCATGCATACCTCGTCTTCCTTCCTTTGTTACCTCATGTGAGTAGAAAAGATTTTGTGCCATATTGCCTTTCTCTGATGCCTACACTTTGGAGTCTTTACTTCTGACTTAGGAGTCAGATCATATGTCATTTGTTCATTTTTCTTAGGCTTAAGCTTTCCCACCATTGTCTTACACTCTCTACCTTTTTCCATTATTTTTTTCTCCATTCACCTTCTTTCCATGGTAATCCACCATTTCTCTGAGGGGTTTTCAACAGATATTCATTTACCTATCTTCTTTACAGTGGTGTGTTTATCTTTCTCTGCTTTGTCACTTCATATTTGATTGACCTGCTACTAGAGTTTATTAGGTCATGATGCCCTTGTTAATCTTTTGCCTTAGCTTTCTTTTTCTGTAATATACTTTCATCTTGCTCCTTGTATTTGCCTGTGTGATTTTATTAGAGTGCTTGTTTCTCTGGTATCATATGTTGGGGCTGCATGCCAATGTCATTCCTTATCCTCACTGGTTTACAGTCTCTATTGTGCTCCTTCTTTGCTTCTCTTGGTCTCCTGTCCTCCTGTTTCCTCATCTATTCCACTCCTCTCTTACCATCCTTCTTTTCACTGCTCATCATCTACAATGCTGTCAGTCTTGGTGGTGACTATCCTATGAGCTCATGGTCAGTCAAGCCTGTTTAGCTTGGTTTATGGTCCTTTACCCTCTGTTTGCAGCCAATTGTTGGGTACTGGGAGTTCTGTCAGAGAGCCTTGCTCTTAGTTTTTTTTTCCCTCCTCCTTTGTCTCCTGTTCCCATTACTTTTCTTCCTCCAAGTGATCTGGTTTCTTACCATTGTTGGCCTGTGGCAGTGTTGGACCTAATGGCTAAAGTTGCTATCAGACAGGTTTCTGATCCTACTCCAGGATTTCATTCCTGTCTTTTCATGATTTCCGGGGAATCATTAGCTAGGTGTCTGATCTTAGGTATTTCAATTCTCAGTCATTTTCTTGACTTCCCCTTCCCTCAATTTATTATGGGTAATTTTCTCTCACTATGGTGGTCTTTTGCACTAGATCTTGGGATTACAGAGGTGAACATCTTGAATGGTTATTTTCTCAATTGGCTCCATCCCAACAAACCTCCTACAGCCTTCCTCTTCTCTCAGCATGACCATTTAGTGTCTCCTTCATTTGGTTATTTTTCAGTTTGCATCTGCACAGTGCCCAGCCTTTTTTTCCATTAATCCAAGACAGGTATATAGTTTAAAGGTTAAGTTTGAGAAGCAAACCCAAAAAGGCTGTTCAGGAACATGGTTAGTCCTCTTCACCCTGCACGACGAGGATTTTTTGAACTAAAGTGAAAAGAAAAATTTTGGTAATCGTGACTTAGATTGTTGGCAGTGGTAAAGGACGGAAAAGTGAGGACAACCTGTGTTGAGGAAGATGAACTACCAAATGTGAAAATGAGATGGCACCTTTCAACGGTGGTGAGGAGCTACACCTTCTATGCCTGTGTGTTTTTTTTGTGAGGGGGGGATGGGAATACCCTGAGAAAAGCCCATTTCATAGGACAAGCCCTGGATTATATGCTTGTCCTGTTTCCAGGCTGAAAGGCAAAACATGATTGTACAACATAGGAATATGAAATACCTTTAATAACTGACTGCTATTCATTATTTATTTATCTCTGTTTGTTTGAGGTACAAATTGTAGGGGGATAGCAACCTATGGTGTGAGCTGTAAATTGTATATACTGTTGATCTGAGAGGGTTTCTTGTGTCTGCTTTTTAGTAATAATTAGGAGCTAGTTTGCATAGTCTTGTTATATGGGGAGGGATATTGCCTGCTTTGTGTAAATAGTTAACTGGTGTATATCTTGGGAACCTTAGAGTCCAATCTTAAGACCCTGTTCTGTTGAAGCTGTAGTTTGTTGAGAATATTGTTTGACATGTTGCAAATGACTTGGCATCCATATTCTATGAGTCATATATGTTTTATAAATTTTTAAGATAGTTTCCGATGTACAACCATTATTTTGTCCAGTGATAAATCTTAGGTGGTTAATGAGCTTGCTAATTGACTCGTGAAGTTTTCTTGTGTGCCCATGTAAGTTTTCTATCTAATATTATCCCAAGAAATTTGGCACTAGGGCTTATTTTAGTGTTTATATTGCTTGATTTTAGTTTAACTTTTTTTTTTCCACTTTTAAAATGTTTGTTCAGACTGTGATGGAAAATTATACCTTGGGTTTTGATCATGTTTGAAAGGACCTGCAAATTGTTACACCAATTCATTTTAGCATTTAATTATTTTTGTACAGAACCTTGTGGTACTCCTTTTGTAATATTAAATGTTTTGCAGGTAGTGTCATTGATTTTTACTGTAACCGTGTGCTTGGTTAGGAAGTTTGAGATCCATCTTATTATTGTTCGGTTAATGTTCATTGATTCAAGTCTGTACATTATGGCATTTTACATTAAGGCTTTATGTATGTCCAGAAAGACTGCAATCAATGCTTAATTATTATGAAAAAAATCTGTAAATGGCTTCTGTGAGATGTGTAAGGTGATCTATGGTATGTCTCTTCTTCTTAGATGAATTCTATATATATTTGAAAGGAGGTTTTTGGTTTTGAAGTATTAAAGAAGTCTGAGCTATAATTCTTTTCATTAGTTTCCCTAAACTGCCTCAGGAGACTAATGGGTCTAAAGTGTTCTGGTTTGGATGTTATTGTGGGGTCTTTGGGAATAGCTGTTATTGCTTTTTACCAAGTGTTTGGAAAGTACCCTTTTAGTATTGATAGATTCATTAGATTAGTCAGGTAAGTTGTTATTCGAGGCTTTCTTTAAGATTATATTTTAGATCCCGTCATGTCCAGGAGTAGAGTTTTTGAGTGTATGTATGTTGACTTTTACTTCATCTTTAGTTATTTTGCAGTTTAAAATATCATTGTGATTTGATAGTGTATTGTCATCTGTATTGTGTGCCAGGAAGCTTGGCGTGTATATGTGTGGGATGTTTTCAATGTGGTCATTGATTATTTGTTGATTTGATGGATCAGAGGTGGGAGAATGAGTTTTGCTAAAGGTGGTTTCAAAGTAATTGGCTAGGAGATATGCTTTTTCTTGGTCTGTATTGTTATCGATTACAGTTATGTTTACACACACAGGTACGTTATCAATTTGACTTTTTTTGTTGTCTTATTTCTTTACAGGAAATGCAAGAGCACCCAGCTTTTAGAACAGAACCTTTAGATGAAACACGTGAACTTCCTCCTTGGATTGAAGCACTTCAGCAGCTGAAATATGACTCTGAAGAGAACACAGCAGAGGGTCTGTATGTTTTACCCAAGTACTACTGGAGAGATATTTTGAACATGTATAGTTTAAATCATTCAGCATGTTTACAAAATTGAATAAATAGGGTTGGATGGGGGGGGGGACAATACATATATTAGATCATTTTATAAAGTAAAGTGTATGTATGTGGTAGGTAAAGAAAAATTAATGAGAACACAGACCAGATAAATATAACATAGTAAGTATAGGCACATTTACGTGTTGTAAAAAAAAAATCCAATTCTAGATAACTCAGGCAAAAATAAGTATCAAACAGATAAAAAAGAATGTTCTTGTTATGTATATGTTATACAAGAGTAAGGAAGACTTAAGTTACCTCGAACAAGAATTGTTTTCGTCTGAAAAAAATAATTTATTAAACTTGCCTTTTTATAGAAGATAGGTAAGCATTGTATCAATGTGAGTATTGTGTAAATTAATAAGTTTGTTTACTTGAAAACCTTTGTTTTAAAGAAATGGCAGAGAGAAAACAAAAATAAGCTTTTAGTTTTTATCTTGTGTTGTTTGTGTAAGAGCAAATTGCCAGTGAGAAAAATATATACCTAAAATTTTAAGCATTCAAGCAGTACTGTAGTACAAGAATCAGAGTACACATAAGCATTAATTTCATGCTTAGATAAACAGAGTAGTTGAACTTTTTCACTAGAAAAATACTTTTTAATGAAAATGCTGAATAAAAATTAAGATATCAAAGTAACACAATGATAAAAACAACAACAACTGAGTAAAGTAACATATAAGTAGATTATTTTGTGGGATCAGAATGTTTTCATAACTATAAATCACTATTCTTGAATGATTTGAACATTAATCAGGCCGTCTCTATTTCAATCAGTGTAATATCCAGTAACTTTCTCTAGAATTACAAATGAGTTATAAGTCTTTTGAATTGACCAGTCAAGATAATTTTTCCCTTCTTAACTGCTAGAGGACTAATATATATTCTACATTCTCTTTCAGTAATTACTGAAATGACATGTGGTATATAGTACAACAGTAGGTTTATTTCATTTGGTTTGCTTTGCAAATCCACTTTACTTCCTAGCACAGCATCTTTTCCTTGCCTTTGTCTATCATGTGGGTCTTTGGAAGCTGGTTAAAAGCTTGGCACCAGTGGTACAACTATATGAAGTTACATGTTCTTCTTGCATGAGGTAATTTTCTAGTTAAAAAAAATTGAAACAGAGGTTGCTATACAAAGTTTTCTGTGAAACATTGTGAACACTTAATTTCATAACTCAAATCAATTTAAAATATACTGGTATATTTATCGCACAACTATTTTGCAGCAGCAATTTGTAGAAATAAACTTCATAATATTTTTAGATATAGTATATTAACTTTCAATATTTAGCTCTCAGATCACCAACTTGTTTACCTACCATTCACTGCTGGGACCTACATATTACATTATGATGATTAATATTGTTTTATATTGTTGCCTGCTACAGCACATAGCAGATTTGGCTTACCTTTTTTTTATAGAATGTGAGCTTGTTCTATATTTGTATTTAATCTCTTTACATACATTTATTTGTAATTTTTTGTAAACTGTTTGTTGCTGTTTGTTTTTAAAACACTGAAGCATTTTTTAAAGAAAAAGTTTAATTCTGATGACCAGCACTTCTAAAAAAATTAGTTCTTTTTTGTAGTAAACTGTTTATATACTACCATTAGAAATGTTAGTTTTAAAAATAAAAAAAAGACTATTTAGTTAACTAGCAACTGAAACTAATATAATGTGTTGTGTGTATACACATCATAAATGCCTGGCATGGCCAGGTTTTTAGGGTGCTTGACTCACAATCTGAGGGTTGCTGGTTCAAATCCCCATCCCACCAAACATGCTAGCCCTTTCAGCCATGGGGTGTTATAATGCGATGGTCAATCTTACTATTCATTGGTAAAAGTCTAGCTCAAGAATTAGTGGTAGGTGGTGATGACTATCTGCCTTCCCTCTAGTCTTTCACCACTAAATTTGGGATGCCTAGTGTAGATAGCCCTTGTGTAACTTTGTGCAAAATTCAAAACAAACCATAAATGCCCTCCTTTTTGAGCAAATTTAGTCTATTAATAATTAGCTAATACTATGTTTTTTCTTATATAAATTGTAAGAAAGACTTTGCAATATATTTCGATCAAGAAAATTGCAGCAGTAATTAAAAAAAGTTGCACTTTTGTTCATCATTAATGTAAACTTTCAATAATGTGCAAAATAGATCTGTGTAATTCTCAGATGAAACTAATTTTCCTAAAGAGTGTTTGGTAGGTTCAGTCTATAATGGGAAGATAGATTAGGAAAATTGCAAAGTAAATCTAAGAGGTTAGATAAAAGGTTGTGTTTTAAGCTAAGAAAATATAGACTGGGCATGATATGTAAATTGAAACACAACCTTTATTTATATTGCAAAGCAAATAAATACAATTCCGATATAGTACATTACCTTCCCTCACATAAATAGCTATTCTTATTGAGTGCTGCCCTTATGTTAAACAAAATTTTGTGCATGCCACAAGCCATGAATCTCCCATAGCTGAAATTTAGTGATTACAATGCATCTTGCATGCATATTATCATGCGACAACAATCTACCAATAAGAATGTGACATACTCTCTTGATACATGTGGCTCCCTCTATTCAATTCTACTGAACTATCACTTCTCGTGTGTCAGTACTCATGTTCTAACATTTAGTTTCTTCTCTCTTCAAGTGTTTTATTTTAATTCTTTTCCGTATTTTTGTATTAATTTCTCTCAAACAGTTTACTCTTTATTATACAATAGTGATATTTGTAACTTGTTGAGTTATTCCAAAGTGGAATTATTTTATATTTCTCCCTAGTTATGGAACTTGTTACTTTATTACAGAAACTTTTTATTTGTTTCTTCAAACACATTTGTGTTTGGTTATTCATTACGCATTATAGCTTCTACATTACCACTTTGGAGATCTTATGTTCTATTCGCACATTTACACTGGCTTCAGATTGCGGTATTCCATGGGAAGATTTTCAGCTTTACTTTATTGGGAGATTGATCATCCAAGAAGCTGATAACCATTGGCCCTTGCCTCAAGTTTGTGGGCCTACACATTTTGATATACAGTCTGCCGACTTCGGAAAGAGAAAATGTTATATTGTTATGGTTTTTCAATACTTTTAATACTATTGTCTGTAGTTATTTGAGTTTTATAAGTTTCATTAGTTTAGTCGATACTCATAGTCCAGATTATAAACTAGGCTTAGTTGTATCCTTTCTCATATACCACTGATACCAGGGGTCTGTTATTTTAGGATTACCTGTAATTCATCTGACTGGGATATCAGTCATTTGTTTTAACTGTATTGTTTTTCTTCCACACATCATGTCTTTGACATAGGTTATTGTTCATACACTCTTATTTCACTTTATAAATTCCCATTTATTTCATTTTCATTATTATACTTATTGTTAGGTTAAGATTTTTATTTTAGAGTTTAGTGATATCCTTTGTCCTGCACTGTTAGCTTAGGCTTAACAAGTGTCTGTTAATTTCTTAACATTCATTTTGTTTAATTTGTACCTTAAACATCTTACCCTTAATTTTGTTTCTGTGGGCCCCTGTGGGCTGGGGTCCACCCTGCCTGCCTTCCTCCTATAATTGCTAAACCCATTTAAGACATCCCAGATTTTCAGTTTTCCTCCACCTTATCATGGATTGTATTCCAGGCCTCTAATGAAGAATCTGCTCGGCATATCTCAGTTTGTTTTTTTTTAGATATATTTCACAGTATATTCCCTTCTCCTGACATTGTTTCTTGATGATCTTTTTGTCACTTTTAAGATGGGTACTTGCAAGCCTCATCCTACACAGGCTTTAATTCTTTTTGCCTTAACTTACCATCAGGCAGATTTTCTTCTTTGTATCTTTGTTAATCCTTTCCATTTTTCAGCTTCGTTTTACCCTATCTACTCTCCCACAGGTAATGTTTATCTTCCATTTCCTATCTTAGGTGTTCCACTTATATTAAGGGATTTGTGTGGGATACATCCTCCTCCTTCCCTCCATGTTGGAGGGTTTGCCATCTTCTGTTCTTTCCCTCCGCACGTGACTTCTTTCCTTTTGGGAACTTCTTAGGTGGGACACTGCTGTTTGTTTCCCATCCACTGCTAATAGGGACTTATGGTGAGATATTTTTTTTTGGGGGGGGGGGCTTCTCCTTTACATTTAGCATAATGTGGGGTATCTGGCATGCTATATTAAATTTTCTTGTTTCATTCTGAAATTTTGTCATCTTTATTCTTTTACATTTCTTGAAATTTTACATCCAACCTATGGGTTTTCTCTGTTCATCTTGTATGCTCAATGCTGTTTGGGGTGCTAGATCAATCAGTCCCACCTCAATCACTTCATGGGTCTTCTCCATTTTCATATGTAGTCTTTGATCACATTTGGGTTTGCTATTTCTGCATGTTGGAGTATGCCCACAATACACATTCTTATTTTCCATGCTATTTTAGGTTATTTCACCATGTGATTTGGTCCCAGTTTTGTGTCCTTCCCTTTGGACTTGTCTGGTACCATATGTGTATTATGGGGTGGTCTGCATTTTACCCAACTTCCACTTTTTGTGGGTGATTTTACCTACACTATTCATTGAATGTATAGCTTTCATTAGCTACATCCAAATGGGGGTAGTCTTCACATACTTATATACTCCTTCCACAGTGGCAAGTGGTGTCTGTCCAGGTATATTTAAACTAGTAAAAGCAGCACTGTAAGGCCATGATGATTTAACATGGGCACACAACAAACACTGCGTAGATGGGGTATTCCACAAGATCACTTCTAGGTTTATCCTTGCGATAGGTTTGCTTCATAAGGTTGCCCAATCAGGACTGTACTCACCCATGGACTGCATGGATAAAGCAAAAAGGGATAGCTGTCCATCTCTGCTATGCTTTGTATTGAATAAATCAGTATGGTCTGCTTTTCAAAATAGGGTTTATGGTCACCCATTGCACTGTCTCAGGTGTTGTCTCTCCTCTGTATTCTCCACCATGCTTTCTCCTCCCCCTCTTCTTTTAGTGGAGTTTGATAGTCTTTACCATTGTTTCAGTTCAAAGCCACTGGGGTGGTGGACCGTGGAGGTACCCTCCTCAGTGTGATAATGAAATACAAATTATATATATATAAATGATTATAAAACCATTAAGTTAATAGTAGGGAGGTGGTGTTCTGCTGGTGTGGATGATGAGATATCTTTCACTATGTAACATGGGAGTGAACTGTTGTAATTGCAGTTCACCCCTTCAATTTGGATCCCTCATTCTACTCCCACGTGGATGTCAGTTCCCAGTGGCTGGGTTTTGGATTTAGAGTTGAACCAATCTACATAAGTTCTCACACGTGTATTACAGATCTCTATTCCCTCATTCATTTCTACTCTTGTTACTCTATCCATGTAATGGGTCACAGTGGAAGTACTTGCAGATTACTATAGTTCTTCTCCTTCAACTATCCCTCAATGATTGTTATTCCAAGGGTGTATCTGCATTGGGGCAGTTCCTGTCATTATATATTTCAGTGAGATGGTTTACATTACACAGACATTTTTTTGATGCCGGATGTCAGCTTTCCATATTGCTCATTCAATTTCTCACATTGTTATAAAACAACAACATGTGCCCGTTCTTGGTACAAGATTCCCTCCAATCTTATGAACTTGGGGTGAAGACAGTATGAGCCTCTTTCATACCCACACCAGATGGCTGGGTTTTGGACTGTAGTTGACTTACTGATGGAATGATCCTCATTCTACCTCTGCGGGGATTTCAGTTCTTGGCTGAACGGGTTTTGGATGTAGTTGACTTGCCATGTATGTTCCGTTGTGCTCTAGCCACATTACACCTAGGGATACATCCTTTTATCTTTCCCACTTTTATGTTTTCAAGGATTGAGTTTCATAACTTTAATATATAATGTATGGTTAGGATCATTATCCTGCCATAGTTCTTTCCCATTTGGATGTGCTCTTCCGATTTTCTGCCTATGCATGTGACATCTTTCCACAATGGGCGAAGAGTATACCTGGTTCAGAAGTGGTGCGGTCTCTTATGTATGATCTTCGACTCTGAAAATCTCTTTGGGAGTGTCCTTTAGATGCTTACAAAAGGGTGCTTCTTTCTTTCCCTCACATTGGTCCCTCCACCTGTTCAGTGTGGATTCTAGCTATTTATGTGAGTAGGAATAATGTAGTGTATTGTAAGTTATAATTTTTCTTTACTGAAAAAGAATTTCCAATAATTACTTACCTTCTCTCACACTTCTCACCCTTCCCTTCCTTTCCACTGAAAACCAGTGCTTCCATTTTCTGCCAAAACTCAAAGGGGAGTCACTTGCAGCAAGAGAGTATGTTGCACTCTTTTTGATGTAGGGTTGTTGCATGAGAGACACATTGGAATCAGTCAGTTTCAGATGTGGAAGATTCAAGGCATGCGTAAAAAATTTTTTTGCATATAGAGGGTAGCACTGAACGAGAATAGCTATTTATGTGAGAAGGGGTAAGTACCTATCAGAAAAACATTTTCAGTATAGAAAAATTATAACTTTGCATAGTTGCATAGATATTAGACAGTCGCATTCTACAGGATACGTAAATTGACTAACAGTTTTTTTCCCACAAGATATATTTCCATTGACTTATTTACTATGATGACTAAGTAGAACTGATATGAATCTTAAAGCTCTGTACTAACAGGAAGTATTGGATTTACCCATAAAGATTTGTGCTACCCATGTGATTGGACATTTTCATAAACATAATTAAGGCTGTAACTTCTAGATATCATTTACTTGACCAGTGAAGGACATTGCTGTCATTGACCTTTCCTGAACAAGATCTGCAGCAATATCCTTATTGGAAGAGTAAGCATTATCTGGTAGAGAACAACAAAGGACAAAGGTAACTAAAAGAAAACAACTAGGTGGTTTTTTATACCATGAGTTTATGTGAAAAATGCATAGATTTAGACTTCAGGATTCCTTGATCTGGGAATAAATGTATAAGTCTTTGTGCACTCTTTAGTAGAAATGGTTTACCAAAGGTTCTTTATCTTGTCTATCTTTAAACCTTAATTCCATAATATTACTTCAAAGAATGCCCTTGGCAAATTCTAATTTGCAAAATTCTCCACCAACTTCAATGAGCCCTCTAACTAGGTACTGTATATAAGCATTTCTTTCAGACAATGTAATCATTTTTTCTCCACCAAGCATTTGGCACAGGTTTCTATAAACAGGTGTGTTGTGATTATGCACAATTTACGTTGCAAATTTGAATGTGGTTGGCGTTACTACTTTTTTATATTAATTTATATTTATAAATTACTCTAACAAACAAACAAAAAGAAACATATTAACGAATATGAATTTCCGAGTTAATGTTTCTACTATGCAGGCAACCAGACCTCCTCTCTTCCACATCTGCTATCTGATATTTGTCAAAGCTGTCTGTGATATGATCCATTGTGAACATCTGGAGTTCTTTCACCAGAGATCCATGGGTACTCTATTATCTGGCTTCAGGGTTGTTTATTCAATTTACATCGCCTCCACCATTATCTGCACAACCGGTTGCCTTTTCATCTCCAACAGATCCACAGCAAGTGGAGCTTTGTTCTCAGTCCATAAGAGAGTTATTAGTCAAAAAAGCAGTAGAGGGTTAATCCCATTCTTTTGAGATTTTTTTTCCTGTTATTCATTGTACCCGAGAAGACAGGAGATTGGTGTCCAATCATTGATCTGTCTTGACTCATCCAATTTTTAGATCCTTCTTGCCTTACAATGGAATCTTTTCTTAACCTTTGATGGCACTTTGCTCCAGGGCTTCGAATGACCAAGTTCGATGTTACTGATGCTTAGCTCCATATTCATATAGAGAATTCTTCCCCGAAGTTTCTCAGATTTGTGTACAATGGTCAGGTCCTACAATTCAGGGCTCTACTTTTTGGTCTTACATCAGCACCTTATGTCTTTTGCAGAGTTGGTTGAGCTTTTTCTTGTCACCTGTATTCTTCAAGTCTGTGCACACATCATTATATGGATGACTGGCTCCTTCTGGCATCATCCTGTCAGTTAGTAGAACAACACTCTCAGATTCTCCTTTCAGAAGCCACAAAAGTGGGCTTCCTTGTCAGACAGTTCTATTTTGTCACTGATGGAATATCTCGTTCATCTGGGTGTGCTTTTCAATATTCACTTAAGTCTTGCTCAACCAACCTATGTCAGGCTTCAAGCCATGGAAAGAGCCATCAGGCTTTTACTTATGTCTCCTTCTTCTACTGCGCAGTTGTTTCTCTTTCTTTTGGGAATATGGGCATCCCTCAACCCTCTCATTCCTTTAAGGAAGCACATAGGAGATCCTTTCAGTGGTCACTGCATGACCAGTGGATCATGCATTCCGATCCTTTGGATCATCCTGTCTCATTACCCAGGAGCAACATCATCGATTGAGAATGGTGGTTGGATCATAACAACACTACTGTTGGGGTACCCATTCTACCACCTCATTCTGTGATCCATCTGTTCACAGACATGTCTCTTGAGGGATGGGGAGCTTATCTTCAAGGTCAGGAGTTCCAGGGTATTCGGATGAAAGACGGGTCTATCCTCCATATCAACATTCTCAAACTCCTTGCAGTACATCAGGCAATTGTTCAAAGTCTATCTCTCTTGAAGGGAAAAATTGTCATGATACATTCCTACAATTCCAAGGTGGTATCTCAGATTTCTCATCAAGGAGGCACATATTCTCAAGACCTTTGTTTTCGTACCATGGATCTTCTCTACTGGGCTCATTTCCATCATATCAGTCTTTTAGCATGTCATTCTCCAGGAGGGATGAATTTAATTGCAGATCACTTGTCTCAACCCAACCGGATTCTTCTGATGGAATGAATGCTACATCACGTAGTTTTTCAGTGGATTTGCTCTCAGTTCAGGCCTCCAATGATCAATGCCTTTGTAACTCATTGGAATTCTCAACTGCAGTTGTTTCAGTCTGCAATACCTCATTCTCAAGCATTGGTAGTAGATGTGTTTAGTCAGGACTGGACAGGTTTAGATCTGTATGCCTTTCCTCCGATTAGGCTATTGTCCCGGGTTTTGACTATGTTTCGTCCACTCCCTGTCATGTTCTCTTGTTTGCACCATATTGGCCAGCTTAAACATGGTTTCTGCTTCTATGGTATCTGTAGGAATGTCCACCTCTACCTCGTCCACATTAACAACCTCTGTTGAGACAACCTCAATCCGACATTCTTCACCCTGATGTTCGGAAACTCAATCTTCATGCTTGGAAGACATAAGGGTTTAACTTCTAAGGTTTCTCTTTATTTGAATAAATTTCTCCATAGGCCAGCCATGGCAGTTTATCAATGGAAATGGAATACTTATTGTCAGTGGCGTATAAAAAGGAATTTAAACCCTCTTCATTCTAAAGTATCTACAATATTCCGTTTTATGACTTGGGTATTTAAGAGGGATATTACTTTGTCTATGGTGGCTTTATCTAAGGCATTCTTATCCATTCTTTTTGATATTCCAAATATCCGAAGGTTTTTGATTCCTCAGTACTATCAGATACTCAAATCCTTTCGTATTCTTCAACCCAAACGACTTTTTTAATTACCAAATTGGGATTTTAAAGTTGTTTTACATCCATTGTCTCATCTTCCCATTGAGCCCTTAGCTTCATGTTCTTTGTTTCACCTTTCTCTTAAATTAAATTTTTGGTTGTTGTTGGCTTGTGGATGTCGTTGGTCGGAGATGTTTGCAATCCATGTGCATCAGACTCTTTATCATTCCACATTTGTCTTGCTTTACCCCAATAGTTTTTTCTTCCCAAGACTCTGGCAGCCAGGGAAGGGGAAAGATCCTTCTCATCAATCCATTTTCCAGCCATTTCTCACCTATATGACCACTCCAGTCCTGATCCTTTATTATGTCCTGTTAGGGCCATCAATTGTTATGTGGCTTGTACTAACTCATTTAGAGATAATAGGAATCGATTGTTCATTCATTGGAATCCTTCTATTTCCCATGATTTATCTCTCATTACTGTAATGAGATGGCTTTGTAAATTGATTCACATGGCCTATAATGTATTACTGTTATAGGAGAGGAATCTTTTGCATGTCACATCTCACCAGATTTGTTGTATCTCTATGTCATTACATGCTCGGTTGAATTGCCCTTTGAAAGACATTGTGCAGACTGGTATGTGGACTACTCCTAATACTTTCCTATCTCATTACTTAAAGGATCTGACAGTTTCCTCTTTTGAGGGTTTTCTACTACATCCTGTAGCTATTTTGACTACATCTGTCAAATTTCAACCACAGGTGAGTATTTTCCTCAATCATATACTCTTTTATTTCCCCGATCCCTTTATTTTTTACCAGATCCCATTCTGTGGCGAGTGTTGCCCAGGCAGATATGCTTTCTCTTTTCAGTTCTGCACTAGCAACCACTTTCACTATATTTACTACAGCTTGCAATAGGCTCTGTCAAAATAGGGTGTTATATAACACCATCTAGGTGCCTAATGGATGGTAGTACCTTATTATTATGGACTGCCACTCATGGAGTATTAGTGGAGCTCAGTAGTTCTTACCACCCCAAGTTTCCAGTCACTAGGGTGACGAACATAGGCTTTTCCTCAAGAGTGTTCAAGTGTGTTCCTCCACTTTTGGAGAAGAGGGCGAAGTTGGGGGCCCTCCTACTCGGGTCCCTGGATGTTTTTCTCAGATATCAGTAGGAGTGGTACCAACCTCCTCAGGAGCCTACTCCTAATTCCAGTTCAGGTTTGAATTGAAGCTATTGGTTAGGGGTGCATGGCCCTTCTCTTTGATCATTGTCGGTTTCGTATATTGTGCATGGAATGAGGTACTCATAATTCCGAACGCGAAGTGGTCCCATCCTAGGTCCTTGGTTGAGCACAGCTTCCACATCCTCTCTACAATTCCAGGGGCAAGCAGAATACACCTTGCCCATTTGGTTGGGGAATGAGTATGAATGTTCATATTTCCAGACCAGATGAGTTCTGTTCCTTTGGTTGAGTATGGCATACACAATCCCATCATTCTGAGCCTGGGGTGCAACTTTTGGACTTCTTCAGGTGGGGGAGAAAGTTTGTCCACTCAGGTGTTGCTTATTTTTTCATTGTGATTCCAGTGGGGTGAAATACATCACTCTATGGCTACTGGTTGGGATCCAATCAAAAGTGTGTATATATATATATATATATATATATATAA